>NW_028270188.1:50221331-50386331 GCF_037043375.1 Chiloscyllium plagiosum
AGATGAGAAAAGGGCGCAGCCTCAGAGTAAAGGGACGATTCTTTCGAACTGAGATGAGGAGGAATTCCTTCAGCCAGAGGGTGGGGACTCTGTGGAACCCATTGCCAGAATGAGACAGACAGGTCCTCGATTGGTAAGGGAGTTAAGGGCTACAGGGAGACTGGGGCTGTGAGACTTATCAGCTGCGATCAAACGGCGGAACAGACTTGATGGGCCGAATGGACTAATCCTGCTCCTATCTCTTATTGTCCTATGATGCCGCAAGTCAAAAGGTTTGGTTAGGAATTGGGGTAGGCCATTCTATCTGCTCCAGCATTCAATAAGAGTGTGTGTGTGTGTATGTGTGTGTGTGTGCACATGTCAGAGCGTGGTGCGGGGCGGGGAGCAGGGGTCCTGATCTCCTTAACCCTCTCCCACCCTGTCAAATCAGCTCATGGGGGCTGGAGGTAAGGAAATCTTCCCTTAACCTTCCCTCCTTTTAATTAGGGAGATGATGGTGGAGGTTGGGGGTGTGTGGATGTGAGGATAAGGGGACTGGGTGAGTCGCAGAGAGCTAGCACGGACCTGCAGGGCTGAATGGTCTCTTTCTGTGCAGGAGGCAGGCTATGATTCCATCATACCTTGTCATCTCTCTGCCTCTCTCCCTCCTACTTTGACCCGAGTGTCAGTCACCTCTCCCTGTCCCCTCGTTGAAGACTCAGCGTTAAACATTACTTCCCTCCCCTGCGACGCGCTCTGGGACCTTTTTTTGATGCTCTGGGAGGCGCTATACAAATGCAGGTGGTCCCGTAGAGGGTGGAGCCATTTGGACCATGGCCGGTGATGCATTCACGGAATGTGGGTGTTGCTGTCTGGGACCAGTACCTATAGCCCATTCCCTTGAGATGACTACGGTGAGTTACCGTCTCTATTCTGCTGCTCTTGCAGTACAGGCACACTGTAGGGAGGGAATTCCAGGACTCTGACCCAGGGACACTAAAGGTACAGCAATTATATTTCCAAGTCCGGACTGTGAGGGGAATTTGCAGTGGGTGGCTCTTCCTGGGTAACCTCTGTCCTTGTCCTTCTAAGGGGTAGAGGTTTTGGGGTTTTTGAAAGGTGCTGTCTAAGGAACCTTGGTGAGTTGCTGCAGTGTGTGATGATACTGTGGCTTTAAGAGGTGTGTTTTGTCCTGGTTTTTATTTTAAAGAGAGGTTGTAAGGTAGGGGTGTAGTACGGATCAGAGTGGTGCTGGAAAAGCACAGCAGGTCAGGCAGCATCCGAGGAGCAGGAAAATCGACGTTTCAGGCAAAAGCCTTTCATCAGGATTCCTGATGAAGGGCTTTTGCGTGAAAACGTCGATTCTCTTGCTCCTCGGATGCTGCCTGACCTGCTGTGCTTTTCCAGCACCACTCTGATCTAACCTCTGGTTTCCAGCATCTGCAGTCCTCACTTTTGCCCAGGGGTGTAGTACAGTCTACCAAAACCACGAGAGTAAATAGCTTGTGAGGCCTTAGGGGGTTTTGTAAACGATGGAACAATAGAAGCAGCCTGGCTGAGTGTTGCCAGCTCCCACAGAACCAGAATTTCTAGTTTTTTTGGTTTTAGCTCTAAGAAGTTGCTGTTGTGGGCTTGAAGAATTGGAAGCTATTATTCCCTCTCTCCATTACAGCCAAAATCTGGGGGTTGCCTTCATTCGCTGCTGGGTGGCATATGGACAAAATCTGTTTTTCTGAATTTGCCTTTTTTGCCAAGGGGGTGTGTTTTCGGGATGTGACTATATTGGAACAGTTAATTAGGAATAGGTCCTGTATCTACTTATTCGATTAAGTTTTCTAATGGAGTGAAGTTATTCTTTCCTTTGTCATATTTTAAGTTGCGTGATTAAATAAATTACGTTTTGCTTAACTGACCAATCAAACTGCATCTGGAACACAGCACACTGTCTTCTTAAAATATTTTGAGGGGGTCTGGTCTAGTCCATCTTCCAGATGGCACACACTACTACGACTGAGCGTCAGTGGTGGAGGGAGTGTCTGCTTGTGGATGTGGTGCCAAGCAAGTGGGCTGCATTGTCCAGGACAGACTTGAACTCTTGCATGTTGTTGGAGCTGCACTTATCCAGGGCAAGTGGGGAGTATTCCTTCACATTCCTGACTCGCATCTTGTCGATGGTGGGACAGGCTTTGATGGGAATCACGAGGTGAGTGACTTGCTGGCAGGGATTCCCAGCTTCTATCGTGCCCATGTCACCACCGTGTTTATACAGCTAGGTCCTGCCGACTTTCTGGTCAATGGTAACCCCCAGGAGGTTGATAGTGAAGGGATACAGTGATGACGGTACAGGGGAATTCCTTTCGGAGATATTCACTGCCTGGTATTTTGATAGTGTGAATGTTACTAGTCAGCGCGAGCCTGGATATTGTCCAGGATATGCTGTGTGTGGACGTGACTGCAGACCATTCCCAACTTGTTCCTGGGCGGCATGGTGGCTCATGGTGGCTCAGTGGTTAGCACAGCTGCCCTACATCATCAGGGACCCGGGCTCAACTCCATGCAGAGTTTGCACATTCTCCCTGTGTCTATGTGGGTTTCCTCTGGATTCTATAAGACACGGGAGGAGAAATGAGACCATTTGCTCCAATCACTGTGCTCTGCCATCCAATCATGGCTGATAGTCTTTTCAATCCACGTAACCTTTGAACCCCATGGCAATCAAGAACTTATCTCTGTTTAAAATATACTCAATGACCTGGTCTCCACAACCTCCTGTGGCATTGCATTCCAGATTTATCACTCTCTTCCTTACCACAGACCAGGGGTGTGCAGGTTAGGGTGGGTTGGCCGTGGGAAATTGTCCCATAGTGCCCAGGGATGTGCAGGTTAGGGTGGATTGGCCATGGGAAATTGTCCCATAGTGCCCAGGGATGTGCAGGTTAGGGTGGATTGGCCATGGGAAATTGTCCCATAGTGCCCAGGGGTGTGCAGGTTAGGGTGGATTGGCCGTGGGAAATTGTCCCATAGTGCCCAGGGATGTGCAGGTTAGGGTGGATTGGCCATGGGAAATTGTCCCATAGTGCCCAGGGATGTGCAGGTTAGGGTGGATTGGCCATGGGAAATTGTCCCATAGTGCCCAGGGATGTGCAGGTTAGGGTGGATTGGCCGTGGGAAATTGTCCCATAGTGCCCAGGGATGTGCAGGTTAGGGTGGATTGGCCATGGGAAATTGTCCCATAGTGCCCAGGGATGTGCAGGTTAGGGTGGATTGGCCGTGGGAAATTGTCCCATAGTGCCCAGGGATGTGCAGGTTAGGGTGGATTGGCCGTGGGAAATTGTCCCATAGTGCCCAGGGGTGTGCAGGTTAGGGTGGATTGGCCGTGGGAAATTGTCCCATAGTGCCCAGTGATGTGCAGGTTAGGGTGGATTGTCCGTGGGAAATTGTCCCATAGTGCCCAGTGATGTGCAGGTTAGGGTGGATTGGCCGTGGGAAATTGTCCTATAATGCCCAGGGATGTGCAGGTTAGGGTGGATTGGCCGTGGGGAATTGTCCCATAGTGCCCAGGGATGTGCAGGTTAGGGTGGATTGGCCGTGGGAAATTGTCCCATAGTGCCCAGGGGTGTGCAGGTTAGGGTGGATTGGCCGTGGGAAATTGTCTCATAGTGTCCAGGGATGTGCAGGTTAGGGTGGATTGGCCGTGGGAAATTGTCCCATAGTGCCCAGGGATGTGCAGGTTAGGGTGGATTGGCCGTGGGAAATTGTCCCATAGTGCCCAGGGGTGTGCAGGTTAGGGTGGATTGGCCGTGGGAAATTGTCCCATAGTGCCCAGGGATGTGCAGGTTAGGGTGGATTGGCCGTGGGAAATTGTCCCATAGTGCCCAGGGGTGTGCAGGTTAGGGTGGATTGGCCGTGGGAAATTGTCCCATAGTGCCCAGGGATGTGCAGGTTAGGGTGGATTGGCCGTGGGAAATTGTCCCATAGTGCCCAGGGATGTGCAGGTTAGGGTGGGTAAAGCCAAGGTAAATGTGTGTTACTGGAATAGGGTGGGATGCTTTTCGGAGGGTCTCTGCAGACTCCGCGGACCTCTTTCTGCACCGTAGGAATTGTTGTCGATGGTGGGACTGGCGATGGTAGGCAATTTACTCCCTGTCAGATTCTGAGCCACTGGCCTGCCCATGTAGACAGGGCACCCTTTGCCCACTTCACGTCATTGCCAAACCACTCCATCTCACCTGTGAGGTCTCCTCCTGTTGATTTTCCCCATCCGCCTCCCCCTGAGAGTTTATCATTGTTGGAGTTATTAGGTTGCCATGTCTAAACTGTGCTTTCTAGGAACACGGAAGCTGTTGGGGGAACCATCCGGAAACCCTGGCGCCCGGACTACGTCGTCGATCCGAACATGATGTCTGAGAACATTGCCGTGCGGCCCAGGCTGATCAACTGGCCCATACCCCCCAGTCGGGCTTTACACTGAGCTACGGCAGAGACGGACAGACACACACACACACCCTCCACCCCAAGCTGCACCACAGGCAGCTATAAAGTCTTGGGGTTGGGTGGGGGGGGAAAGGGATGATGGGGATTTGTTGTCAGCAACCCTATTCTTCCTCCCCCACCCCACATCCCCCGAATTACACTTCAATGTGAGCCACTCTGCACAGAGAAGAGTTTTGCGCTCTCCAGTGGTCAGGAGTTTTTATGCTAAATAAATGCAGTATTTCTCAGGCCAGTCCAAGGTGGTGTACGTCACGTTGAAAAGTAGCTAACCCCTTGCGTGTCTGAATGGCTACGTGGGAGATGGGGAAGGTAGGGGAATGTGAAGGAGAATATGGGATGTAGGAGGGGGGAGAGAATGAGGGAGAGTGTGGAGGTGAGTGAGGGGCGTGAGGGAGAGAGAATTAGAGAGATTGAGGGGAGAGCGAGGATTGGGGAGAGTGGATGTGGAGAGTGAGTGGTGTGAGGGAGAGGGAGTGAAGGGGAGAGTGAGGAGTAGGAGGAGGATTGGGGAGAGTCGATGTGGAGAGTGAGGAGTGTGAGGGAGAGGGAGTGAAGTGGAGAGTGGATGTGGAGAGTGAGGGGGAGAGTGAGGGGTGTGAGGGAGAGGGAGTGAAGGGGAGAGTGGATGTGGAGAGTGAGGGGGAGAGTGAGGGGTGTGAGGGAGAGGGAGTGAAGGGGAGAGTGGATGTGGAGAGTGAGGGGTGTGAGGGAGAGGGAGTGAAGGGGAGAGTGGATGTGGAGAGTGAGGGGGAGAGTGAGGGGTGTGAGGGAGAGAGAAGGGGAGAGTGAGGAGTAGGAGGATTGGGGAGAGAGAGAGAAGGGGAGAGTGAGGAGTAGGAGGAGGATTGGGGAGAGTGGATGTGGAGAGTGAGGGGTGTGAGGGAGAGGGAGTGAAGCGGAGAGAGAAGGGGAGAGTGAGGAGTAGGAGGATTGGGGAGAGAGAGAAGGGGAGAGTGAGGAGTAGGAGGAGGATTGGGGAGAGTGGATGTGGAGAGTGAGGGGTGTGAGGGAGAGGGAGTGAAGCAGAGAGTGGATGTGGAGAGTGAGGGGGAGAGTGAGGGGTGTGAGGGAGAGGGAGTGAAGGGGAGAGTGGATGTGGAGAGTGAGGGGTGTGAGGGAGAGGGAGTGAAGGGGAGAGTGGATGTGGAGAGTGAGGGGGAGAGTGAGGGGTGTGAGGGAGAGAGAGAGAAGGGGAGAGTGAGGAGTAGGAGGAGGATTGGGGAGAGTCGATGTGAAGAGTGAGGGGTGTGAGGGAGAGAGAGAAGGGGAGAGTGAGGAGTAGGAGGATTGGGGAGAGTCGATGTGGAGAGTGAGGGGTGTGACGGAGAGGGAGTGAAGGAGAGAGTGGATGTGGAGAGTGAGGGGGAGAAATGGGGGGGAGGAATGGAAGGAGCTGGGGGGAAGAGTGAAATGGAGAGACTGAGGGAGAGTTGGGAGTGTGAGATAGTAGACGAGAGTGGGCGAGTGAGGGGGAAGATGGAGGAGGGGAGAGTGAGGGACATATGGGGGAGAGTGCCGACTGTAGAGGGTTTGGGATAGCGGGAGGTGATCCTTCCTCTCGGACAGGGAGAGACTCGCATGCACTCGCTCACACACATACACAAGTTTAATTGATTCCAGCAATGAGATGACAGCAGAATATATTTCAGCTCCACTGTGATCAGAGCCCATGTCCTGGGAGGACAGCTCTCCCTCTCAAAGTGACAAATGTACTCAACACTGATCCATCTCCCTCGCTTGTTCCTTCACCATCCTCTGGATCTTTTCAGGCAGCCTTGCATCTGTGTAGTAAGCTGCAGGACAGAGAGAAGGCACACCTTTATCCACCGACCCCGAACCCGACCCCGAACCCGACCCCGAACCCGACCCCGACCCCGAACCCGACCCCGAATCCGACCCCGACCCCGAACCCGAACCCAAACCCAAACCCGACCCCGAACCCGACCCCGAACCCGAACCCTAACCCGACCCCGACCCCGAACCCGACCCCGACCCCGAACCCGAACCCGACCCCGAACCCGAACCCAACTCCGAACCAGAACCCAAACCCAAACCCGAACCCGACCCCGACCCCGAACACAACTCCAACCCCGAACCCAAACCCAAACCCAAACCCAAACCCGAACCCGAACCCGAACCCAAACCCAACTCCAAACCCGAACCCGAACCCGAACCTGAACCCGAACCCAAACCCAAACCCGAACCCGAACCCGAACCCAAACCCAACTCCGAACCCGAACCCGAACCCAACTCCAAACCCGAACCCGAACCCAAACCCGAACCTGAACCCGAACCCAAACCCGAACCCGAACCCGAACCCGAACCCGAACCCAAACCCAACTCCAAACCCAAACCCGAACCCGAACCCGAACCCGAACCTGAACCCGAACCCAAACCCAAACCCGAACCCGAACCCGAACCCAAACCCAACTCCGAACCCGAACCCGAACCCAACTCCAAACCCAAACCCGAACCCAAACCCGAACCTGAACCCGAACCCAAACCCGAACCCGAACCCGAACCCGAACCCGAACCCGAACCCAACTCCGAACCCGAACCCGAACCCAAACCCAAACCCGAACCCGAACCCGAACCCGAACCCGAACCAGAACCCGAACCCAAACCGAAACCCAAACCCGAACCCGAACCCGAACCCAAACCCAACTCCGAACCCGAACCCGAACCCAACTCCAAACCCAAACCCGAACCCAAACCCGAACCTGAACCCGAACCCAAACCCGAACCCGAACCCGAACCCGAACCCGAACCCGAACCCAACTCCGAACCCGAACCCGAACCCAAACCCAAACCCGAACCCGAACCCGAACCCGAACCCGAACCAGAACCCGAACCCGAACCCGAGCCCGAGCCCGAACCCAAACCCGAACCCGAACCCAAACCCAAACCCGAACCCAAACCCAAACCCGAACCCGAACCCGAACCAGAACCCAACTCCGAACCCAAACCCGAACCCAAACCCGAACCAGAACCCAAACCCGAACCCAAACCCAAACCCAAACCCGAACCCAACTCCGAACCCAAACCCGAACCAGAACCCAACTCCGAACCCAAACCCGAACCCGAACCCAAACCCAAACCCAAACCCGAACCTGAACCCGAACCCGAACCCAAACCCAAACCCAAACCCAAACCCAAACCCAAACCCAAACCCAAACCCAAACCCGAACCCAACTCCGAACCCAAACCCGAACCAGAACCCAACTCCGAACCCAAACCCGAACCCGAACCCAAACCCAAACCCAAACCCGAACCTGAACCCAAACCCAAACCCGAACCCGAACCCAAACCCAAACCCGAACCTGAACCCGAACCCGAACCCAAACCCAAACCCAAACCCAAACCCAAACCCAAACCCGAACCTGAACCCGAACCCGAACCCGAACCCAAACCCGAACCCAAACCCAAACCCGAACCCAAACCCAAACCCAAACCCGAACCCAACTCCGAACCCAAACCCAAACCCAACTCCGAACCCGAACCCAAACCCGAACCCAAACCCAAACCCAACTCCGAACCCGAACCCGACCCCGAACCCAAACCCAAACTCAAACCCAAACCCAACTCCGAACCCAAACCCAAACCCAACTCCGAACCCGAACCCAAACCCGAACCCAAACCCAAACCCAAACCCAAACCCAACTCCGAACCCAAACCCAAACCCAACTCCGAACCCGAACCCAAACCCGAACCCAAACCCAAACCCAACTCCGAACCCGAACCCGACCCCGAACCCAAACCCAAACCCGAACCCAAACCCGAACCCAAACCCGAACCCAACTCCGAACCCAAACCCAAACCCAACTCCGAACCCGAACCCAAACCCGAACCCAAACCCAAACCCAATTCCGAACCCGAACCCGACCCCGAACCCAAACCCAAACCCAAACCCGAACCCAAACCCGAACCCGAACCCGAACCCGAACCCAAACCCAAACCCGAACCCAAACCCAAACCCAACTCCAAACCCGAACCCGAACCCAAACCCAACTCCGAACCCGAACCCGAACCCAAACCCAAACCCAACTCCGAACCCGAACCCAAACCCAAACCCGAACCCAAACCCAAACCCGAACCCGAACCCAAACCCAAACCCGAACCCGAACCCAAACCCGAACCCGAACCCAAACCCGAACCCGAACCCAAACCCGAACCCGAACCCAAACCCGAACCCGAACCCAAACCCAACTCCGAACCCGAACCCAACTCCGAACCCGAACCCGAACCCGAACCCGAACCCGAACCCGAACCCAAACTCGAACCCGAACCCGAACCCGAACCCGAACCCGAACCCAAACCCAACTCCGAACCTGAACCCAACTCCGAACCCGAACCCGAACCCAAACCCAAACCCAAACCCGAACCCGAACCCGAACCCAAACCCAACTCCGAACCCAAACCCGAACCCGAACCCGAACCCAAACTCGAACCCGAACCCGAACCCGAACCCGAACCCGAACCCAAACCCAAACCCAAACCCGAACCCAAACCCGAACCCAAACCCGAACCCGAACCCGAACCCAAACCCGAACCCGAACCCAAACCCGAACCCGAACCCGAACCCAAACCCGAACCCGAACCCAAACCCAAACCCGAACCCAAACCCGAACCCGAACCCGAACCCAAACCCGAACCCGAACCCAAACCCAACTCCGAACCCGAACCCAACTCCGAACCCGAACCCGAACCCGAACCCGAACCCGAACCCGAACCCAAACTCGAACCCGAACCCGAACCCGAACCCGAACCCGAACCCAAACCCAACTCCGAACCCGAACCCGAACCCGAACCCGAACCCGAACCCGAACCCAAACTCGAACCCGAACCCGAACCCGAACCCGAACCCGAACCCAAACCCAACTCCGAACCTGAACCCAACTCCGAACCCGAACCCGAACCCGAACCCGAACCCAAACTCGAACCCGAACCCGAACCCGAACCCGAACCCGAACCCAAACCCAACTCCGAACCTGAACCCAACTCCGAACCCGAACCCGAACCCAAACCCAAACCCAAACCCGAACCCGAACCCGAACCCAAACCCAACTCCGAACCCAAACCCGAACCCAAACCCAACTCCGAACCCGAACCCGAACCCGAACCCAAACCCAACTCCGAACCCAAACCCGAACCCGAACCCGAACCCGAACCCAAACCCAAACCCGAACCCAAACCCGAACCCGAACCCCTATTTAATCCTCACACCGACATAGATTCAGACCCCGTGCTGTCCCTGTCCTGGGAGTGTTTGATGGGGGGACAGTGTAGAGGGAGCTTTACTCTGTATCTAACCCCGTGCTGTCCCTGTCCTGGGAGTGTTTGATGGGGGGACAGTGTAGAGGGAGCTTTACTCTGTATCTAACCCCGTGCTGTCCCTGTCCTGGGAGTGTTTGATGGGGGGACAGTGTAGAGGGAGCTTTACTCTGTATCTAACCCCGTGCTGTCCCTGTCCCTGGGAGGGTTTGATGTGGGGACAGTGTAGAGGGAGCTTTACTCTGTATCTAACCCCATGCTGTCCCTGTCCCTGGGAGTGTTTGATGGGGGTCATTGTAGAGGGAGCTTTACTCTGTATCTAACCCCATGCTGTCCCTGTCCCTGGGAGTGTTTGATGGGGGACAGTGTAGAGGGAGCTTTACTCTGTATCTAACCCCATGCTGTCCCTGTCCCTGGGAGTGTTTGATGGAGGGACAGTGTAGAGGGAGCTTTACTCTGTATCTAACCCCATGCTGTCCCTGTCCCTGGGAGGGTGTGATGGAGGGACAGTGTAGAGGGAGCTTTACTCTGTATCTAACCCCGTGCTGTCCCTGTCCTGGGAGTGTTTGATGGGGGGACAGTGTAGAGGGAGCTTTACTCTGTATCTAACCCCATACTGTCCCTGTCCTGGGAGTGTCTGATGGGGGACAGTGTAGAGGGAGCTTTACTCTGTATCTAACCCCGTGCTGTCCCTGTCCCTGGGAGTGTTTGATTGGGGACAGTGTAGAGGGAGCTTTACTCTGTATCTAACCCCGTGCTGTCCCTGTCCTGGGAGTGTTTGATTGGGGACAGTGTAGAGGGAGCTTTACTCTGTATCTAACCCCGTGCTGTCCCTGTCCTGGGAGTGTGTGATGGGGGACAGTGTAGAGAGAGCTTTACTCTGTATCTAACCCTGTGCTGTCCCTGTCCCTGGGAGTGTTTGATGGGGGACAGTGTAGAGGGAGCTTTACCCTGTATCTAACCCCGTGCTGTCCCTGTCCTGGGAGTGTTTGATGGGGGGACAGTGTAGAGGGAGCTTTACTCTGTATCTAACCCCGTGCTGTCCCTGCCCTGGAGTGTTTGATGGGGGAGAATGGAGAGGGAACTTTACTCTGTATCTAACCCTGTACTGTCCCTGTCCCGGGAGTGTTTGATGGGGGGACAGTGTAGAGGGTGCTTTACTCTGCATCGAACCCCATGCTGTCCCTGTCCCTGGGAGTGTTTGATGGGGGGACAGTGTAGAGGGAGCTTTACTCTGTATCTAACCCCGTGCTGTCCCTGTCCCTGGGAGTGTTTAATGGGGGGACAGTGTAGAGTGGGCTTTACTCTGTATCGAACCCCATGCTGTCCCTGTCCCTGGGAGTGAGTGATAGGGGGACAGTGTAAAGGGAGCTTTACTCTGTATCTAACCCCGTGCTGTCCCTGTCCTGGGTGTGTCTGATGCGGGGACAGTGTAGAGAGAGCTTTACTCTGTATCTAACCCCGTGCTGTCCCTGCCCTGGAGTGTTTGATGGGGGAGAATGGAGAGGGAACTTTACTCTGTATCTAACCCCGTACTGTCCCTGTCCTGGGAGTGTTTGATGGGGGGACAGTGTAGAGGGAGCTTTACTCTGTATCTAACCCCGTGCTGTCCCTGCCCTGGAGTGTTTGATGGGGGAGAGTGGAGAGGGAGCTTTACTCTGTATCTAACCCTGTACTGTCCATGTCCTGGGAGTGTTTTATTGGGGGGAGAATGTAGAGAGAGCTTTACTCTGTATCTAACCCCGTGCTGTCCCGGTCCTGGGAGTGATTGATGGGGGGACAGTATAGAGGGAGCTTTACTCTGTATCTAATCCCGTGCTGTCCCTGTCCCTAGGATTGTTTGATGTGGGCGGACAGTGTAGAGGGAGCTTTACTCTGTATCTAACCCCATGCTGCCCCTGTCCTAGGAGTGTTTGATGGGGGGACAGTGTAGAGAGAGCTTTACTCTGTATCTAACCCTGTGCTGTCCCTGTCCCTGGGAGTGTTTGATGGGGGACAGTGTAGAGGGAGCTTTACTCTGTATCTAACCCCGTGCTGTCCCTGTTCCTGGGAGTGTTTGATGGGGGGGACAGTGTAGAGGGAGCTTTACTCTGTATCTAACCCCGTGCTGTCCCTGTTCCTGGGAGTGTTTGATGGGGGGGACAGTGTAGAGGGAGCTTTACTCTGTATCTAACCCCGTGCTGTCCCTGTCCTGGGAGTGTGTGATGGGGGACAGTGTAGAGAGAGCTTTACTCTGTATCTAACCCTGTGCTGTCCCTGTCCCTGGGAGTGTTTGATGGGGGACAGTGTAGAGGGAGCTTTACTCTGTATCTAACCCCGTGCTGTCCCTGTTCCTGGGAGTGTTTGATGGGGGGGACAGTGTAGAGGGAGCTTTACTCTGTATCTAACCCTGTGCTGTCCCTGTCCTGGGATGTTTGATGGAGGGACAGTGTAGAGGGAGCTTTACTCTGTATCTAACCCCATGCTGTCCCTGTTCCTGGGAGTGTTTGATGGGGGGACAGTGTAGAGGGAGCTTTACTCTGTATCTAACCCCATGCTGTCCCTGTCCCTGGGAGTGTTTGATGGAGGGACAGTGTAGAGGGAGCTTTACTCTGTATCTAACCCCATGCTGTCCCTGTCCTGGGAGTGTTTGATGGGGGGACAGTGTAGAGGGAGCTTTACTCTGTATCTAACCCTGTGCTGTCCCTGTCCCTGGGAGTGTGTGATGGGGGACAGTGAAGAGGGAGCTTTACTCTGTATCTAACCCTGTGCTGTCCCTGTCCTGGGAGGGTTTGATGGAGGGACAGTGTAGAGGGAGCTTTACTCTGTATCTAACCCCGTGCTGTCCCTGTCCTGGAGTGTTTGATGGGGGAGAATGGAGAGGGAGCTTTACTCTGTATCTAACCCCGTGCTGTCCCTGTCCTGGGAGTGTTTGATGGGGGGACAGTGTAGAGGGAGCTTTACTCTGTATCTAACCCCGTGCTGTCCCTGTCCCTGGGAGTGTGTGATGGGGGACAGTGTAGAGGGAGCTTTACTCTGTATCTAACCCCATGCTGTCCCTGTCCTGGGAGTGTTTGATGGGGGACAGTGTAGAGGGAGCTTTACTCTGTATCTAACCCTGTGCTGTCCCTCTCCCTGGGAGTGTTTGATGGGGGGACAGTGTAGAGGGAGCTTTACTCTGTATCTAACCCCGTGCTGTCCCTGTCCTGGGAGTGTTTGATGGGGGGACAGTGTAGAGGGAGCTATACTCTGTATCTAACCCCGTGCTGTCCCTGTCCTGGGAGTGTTTGATGGGGGGACAGTGTAGAGGGAGCTTTACTCTGTATCTAACCCCATGCTGTCCCTGTCCCAGAGAGTGTGTGATGGGGGACAGTGTAGAGGGAGCTTTACTCTGTATCGAACCCCATGCTGTCCCTGTCCCAGAGAGTGTGTGATGGGGGACAGTGGAGAGGGAGCTTTACTCTGTATCTAACCCCGTGCTGTCCCTGTCCCTGGGAGTGTTTGATGGGGGAGAATGGAGAGGGAACTTTACTCTGTATCTAACCCCGTACTGTCCCTGTCCTGGGAGTGTTTGATGGGGGGACAGTGTAGAGGGAGCTTTACTCTGTATCTAACCCCGTGCTTTCCCTGCCCTGGAGTGTTTGATGGGGGAGAGTGGAGAGGGAGCTTTACTCTGTATCTAATCCCGTGCTGTCCCTGTCCCTAGGATTGTTTGATGTGGACGGACAGTGTAGAGGGAGCTTTACTCTGTATCTAACCCCATGCTGCCCCTGTCCTAGGAGTGTTTGATGGGGGGACAGTGTAGAGAGAGCTTTACTCTATATCTAACTCCACGCTGTCCCTGTCCTGGGAGTGTTTGATGGGGGGACAGTGTAGAGGTAGCTTTACTCTGTATCTCACCCCGTGCTGTCCCTGTCCTGGGCGTGTTTGATGGGGGACAGTGTAGAAGGAGCTTTACTCTGTATCTAACCCTGTGCTGCCCTGTCCTTGGATGGCGGGGACAGTGTAGAAGGAGCTATACTCTGTATCTAACCCTGTGCTGTCCCTGTTCCTGGGAGTGTTTGATGGGTGGACAGTGTAGAGTGAGCTTTACTCTGTATCTAACCCCGTGCTGCCCCTGTCCTGGGAGTGTTTCGGGGGGACAGTGTAGAGGGAGCTTTACTCTGTACCTAATCCCATGCTGCCCCTGTCCTGGGAGTGTTTCGGGGGGACAGTGTAGAGGGAGCTTTACTCTGTATCTAACCCCGTGCTGTCCCTGTCCCAGGAGTGTTTGATGGGTGGACAGTGTAGAGGGAGCTTTACTCTGTATCTAACCCCGTGCTGTCCCTGTCCTGGGAGTGTTTGATGGGGGACAGTGTAGAGGAGCTTTACTCTGTATCTAACCCCGTGCTGTCCCTGTCCTGGGAGTGTTTGATGTGGGACAGTGTAGAAGGAGCTTTACTCTGTATCTAACCCCGTGCTGCCCCTGTCCCTGGGAGTGTGTGATGGGGGACAGTGTAGAGGGAGCTTTACTCTGTATCTAACCCCGTGCTGCCCCTGTCCTGTGAGTGTTTGAATTGGACAGTGTACAGGGAGATTTACTCCTTATCTAACCCTGTGCTGACTGCTACAACAACTGAAGAGAGTTTCCCTCAGTGTAATACTCGTGCGGATGTAAAATAGATGCAGAGGATTAAAACTCACTGGAGGCAAATTCCCGAATGTTGTCCGGTCGCTCCAGGAGTACGGATCTGGAATTGAAAAAATAAGAAGTGTTCAGTCTTCACTGACCTTGAGTTAATTTGTCTCACGTGCAGACACCATGCCACAAGAGAGAAAAACAGTATTATTTCATCGAGGAATTATCAGGTCCTTTACAAAGACTGGGGATGAGATTACTGCTTAGTAGGCTATTACTGCCTCTTATCACTCCCAGCAACTCCCACTGCACCTCATAACCATTCCGGAGAGCTGTAATTTGAGAACCGTTTTCAGATTTAATCACAATGAGGTGCTGTTCTACATAATTTGCGACCATTACAGTTTTGAGGCAAACATAGCAACATCAGAACAAGAGGAGGACATTCCTCTCCTTAAATTCTGCTCTGCCCTTCAACGTGATTGTGGCCGATCTGTGACCTGACACCATCCAGTCGCCTGCCTCTGCCCCATGTAGAGTCACTGAGTCATACAGCAGAGAAACAGACCCTTCCACCCGACCCGTCCATGCTGACCAGGTATCCTACATTAGTGCCGAGTGTGGGGTGCTGGGAAAACACAGCAGGTCAGGCAGCATCCGAGAAGCAGGAGTATCAACGTTTCGAGCATAAGCCTGTCATCAGGAATGAAGCTTTCTTTCCCTATCAAAATACCTTTTGAGCAGATTCACATGACACACTCTGTGAGATTTCTTTATGTCTGGAGTCCTTATCAAGCAGATCACCTCACTCAATTTTCTCTTGATTTGATAAAGTTCACTAAACCTGGCTTTTAAAAGCTCGCCTGTTACTGGAAGTTACACCAATACCTTGTCCCCAATTGCAAAATTATGAATCTGTGATTTCCTATCTGCTTTCTGTTTCATTGTACGCTGTGCTACTCTTAAATGCTGTCTAGCCAACTCTCCAGCTGTATTTAATCATTCTCTAAAATGGGACACATGGTCCAAAAGGGTGGGCTCTGATTTCTAACTGATTAACTTCTCCTTCACCAATTTTAACGGGTCCTCTCACTTCAGGCCCAAACATTAATTCAAATGGACTGAATTTGGTCAATTCATTTGGTGCATCTCCGATCGCAAAAAGTACAAACGGAATTTCCTTATCCCAATCATCTGGATAATCCTGAACATAAACCCTCGACATGGTCTTCAGTGTTCGATACCATCTCTCTAGCGCTCCCTGCGATTCGGGATGGTACGCAGTAGATTTGAATTGTTTTATTCCCAAGTTATCCAGAACCTCCTTGAATAGTTTGGAAGTGAAGTTTGATACTTGATCTGACTGGATCTCTTTGGTAGTCTGTATCTAGTAAAAAATGCAAGTAATTCTTCTACACCTCTTTTAGCTGTGATGTTGCGTAATGGGATTGTCTCTGGAAATCCAGCCGATACATCCATTATTCTTAATAAGTACCTATTCCCAGTTTTTGTTTGAGGTAGGGGACCTGCGCAATAATCAAACCTCTCTAAAAGGCTCCTCAAATGCTGGAATAGGTATTAAAGGTGCAGGTTTTGATATCTGCCTGTGGTTTTCTGATTAGCTGACATGTATGACATATCTGGCAAAATTCAACGACATTCTTGTATAGTCAAGGCCAGTAAAAATGTCTTTGTATTTTAGCCTGCATTTCCCTCACCCCTAAATGACCTCCAAGTGGTAGCTCATGCACCACTCACAGCATCTCCTTTCTCTACCCGACTGGCAAAACAATTTGATGAATCGCTGCCCATTTCTCATCTGCTTGATTGTGTGATGGTCTCCATTTCCTCACTAAGACATAATTTGTTAAGTAATAACCCACAGGGATGCATTCACTCTCCTTCTCTGTAAATGCCTTTTGATACAACTGTTTTAAGCTCTCATCTTTCTGTTGTAATCAATCAGCTTAGCCGAGCTAAAGATACAAAACACAGTTACCTATTTGCTCCAGCTTGGTCCCACTTATCTGATCAAAAAAGGTCTCGGATAATGCTATGTCAGCTTCCTTTTGATCTCTCTTGCTTCAGCTTGTGCCTCTGTGATTCCTAGATAAACATCCTTCATGTCTTCAGTTACCTGCGTCTCCACTGGCTTTTCAACTATAGTAGGCAGCACGCCTACCGGTGAATCAGCTCTACTATTTGCAAGGACAGATTGTATTCCTGGGGCTGACAGTTTGTCCAGTGCTCCTCCCACAGATTCTCCACTCTTCTCTGGACTCTCTAGCTTCACGTTACATAACTAAGCACTTTTTGTCTCACCGTGAATTCCTGTTACCAGCACCTTTTCTGGCAATAGTCCCTCAGGAGTACATATCTCCTCATCCTTCAGCATCACAGACTGAGAGGACCCTGTGTCCCTTTATACTATAACCTCTTTACCTGCTACTCCTGGCCTGTGTGAATAAACTTTACGCCGACATGTGTATTTTTTAAGCAGATCTGGCACTTCCTCCTTAACCAACCTCCGATTATCTTGTACCCTCTGAGGCAGTTGTCTAACTTCCCTTGTCCTTTTTGTCACTAGTCCAACAAAACTCCCAGGCTTGTCCGGTTTTCCTACATCTGGCTTTCTCCCAGCCCATCAACACTGACTTCATCACAACGCCGATTCTCCTGCTCCACGGATGCTGCCTGACCTGCTGTGCTTTTCCAGCACCACACTAATCTAGACACTGATTTCATGTGGCCACTTTATTACAATGTAAACACTGGAGCTTTTCAACTTCTTTGCCCCCCTCAAGGGTTTCCTTTTTACCCTGTGGTAAATTATCCTTATGATCGTCACTGAGATCTACCTTTCCCTTTCCACGTGTGGATTTCTCCTTGTCCCAATTTCTATCCCTCATGAAATTGATCCTGGAGACCAATCAGGACATTTACGGATCAGCTCATAATCATCAGCTCCTTCAGCTGCTAACCTCGCTGTTTTAACTCTCTGCTCTTCCACATGAGTTTGCACTACTTCAGGCAGTGCTTTCTCTCTCTCCCTCTCTTCTGCTGCTCTCTCTCTCCCTCTCTTCTGCTGCTCTCTCTCCCTCTCTTCTGCTGCTCTCTCTCTCCCTCTCTTCTGCCTCTCTCTCTCTCTCCCTCTCTTCTCCCGCTGTCTCTCTCTCCCGCTCTCTCTTCCTCCCTTCTGCCTCTCTCTCTCCCCCTCTCTTCTGCTGCTCTCTCTCTCCCTCTCTTCTCCCGCTCTCTCTCCCTCTCTTCTCCCGCTCTCTCTCTCCCTCTCTTCTCCCGCTCTCTCTCCCTCTCTCTTTCTCCCTCTCTTCTGCTGCTCTGTCACTCTCCCTCTCTTCTCCCGCTTTCTCTCCCCCTCTCTTCTCCCGCTGTCTCTCTCTCCCGCTCTCTCTCTCCCTCCCTTCTGCTGCTTTCTCTCTCCCTCGCTTCTGCTGCTCTCTCTCTCCCTCTCTTCTGCTGCTCTCTCTTTCTCCTTCTCTTCTCCCGCTCTCTCTCCCCCTCTCTTCTGCTGCTCTCTCTCTCCCCCTCTCTTCTGCTGCTCTCCCTCTCCCTCTCTTCTGCTGCTCTCTCTTTCTCCCTCTCTTCTCCTGCTCTCTCTCTCTCCCTGTCTTCTCCCGCTCTCTCTCTCTCCCTCTTCTGCTCTCTCTCCCTCTCTTCTGCTGCTCTCTCTCTCTCCCTCTCTTCTCCCGCTCTCTCTCCCCCTCTCTTCTGCTGCTCTCTCTCCCTCTCTTCTGTTGCTCTCTCTCTCCCTCTCTTCTGCTGCAGGCGGCACGGTGGCACAGTGGTTAGCACTGCTGCCTCACAGCACCAGAGACCCAGGTTCAATTCCCGCCTCAGGCGACTGTCTGTGTGGAGTTTGCACGTTCTCCCCGTGTCTGCGTGGGTTTCCTCCGGGTGCTCCGGTTTCCTCCCACAGTCACAAAGATGTGCAGGGCCAGGTGAATTGGCCGTGCTAAATTGCCCGTAGTGTTAGGTAAGGGGTAAATGTAGGGGTATGGGTGGGTTGCGCTTCGGCGGGTCGGTGTGGCCTTGTAGGGCCGAAGGGCCTGTTTCCACACTGTAATCTAATCTAATCTAATCTAATCTAATTTCTCCCCCTCTCTTCTCCCACTCTCTCTCCCTCTCTTCTGCTGTTCTCTCTCCCTCTCTTCTCCCGCTCTCTCTCCCTCTCTTCTCCCGCTCTCTCTCTCTGTCTCTTCTCCCTCTCTTCTCCCGCTCTCTCTCCCTCTCCCGCTCTCTCCCTCTCTTCTCCCGCTCTCTCTCTCCCTCTCTTCTGCTGCTCACTCTCTCCCTCTCTTCTCCCGTGCTCTTTCTCTCCCTCTCTTCTCCCGCTCTCTCTCTCTCTCTCTCTTCTCCCTCTCTTCTCCCGCTCTCTCTCTCTCCCGCTCTCTCTCTCCCTCTCTTCTCCCGCTCTCTCTCTCCCTCTCTTCTGCTGCTCTCTCTCTTTTGCTGCTCTCTCTCCCCCTCTCTTCTCCCGCTCCCTCTCTTCTCCCGCTCTCTCTCTCTCCCTCTCTTCTCCCGCTCTCTCTCCCGCTCTCTTTCTCCCTCTCTTCTCCCGCTCTCTCTCCCCCTCTCTCTCCCACTCTCTTCTCCCGCTCTCTCTCTCCCCCTCTCTTCTCCCGCTCTCTCTCCCGCTCTCTTCTCCCGCTCTCTCTCTCCCTCTCTTCTCCCGCTCTCTCTCCCTCTCTTCTCCCGCTCTCTCTCTCTCTCCCTCTCTTCTCCCGCTCTCTCTCTCCCTCTTAGTCTCCCGCTCTCTCTCTCCCTCTCTTCTCCCGCTCTCTCTCCCTCTCTTCTGCTGCTCTCTCTCTCTCTCCCGCTCTCTCTCTCTCCCTCTCCCTCTCTTCTCCCGCTCTCTCTCTCCCCCTCTCTTCTCCCGCACTCTCTCTCCCCCTCTCTTCTCCTGCTCTCTCTCTCCCTCTCCTCCTGCTCTCTCTCTCTCCCTCTTAATCTCCCGCTTTCTCTCTCTCTCTCTTCTGCTCTCTCTCTCCCTCTCTTCTCCCACTCTCTCTCCCTCTCTTCTCCCGTGCTCTCTCTCCCTCTCTTCTCCCGCTCTCTCTCTCTCCCCCTCTCTTCTCCCACTCTCTCTCCCTCTCTTCTCCCGCTCTCTCTCCCACTCTCTTCTCCTGCTCTCTCTCTCTCTCCCTCTCTTCTCCCACTCTCTCTCCCTCTCTTCTCCTGCTCTCTCTCCCTCTCTCCTCCTGCTCTCTCTCTCCCTCTCCTCCTGCTCTCTCTCTCTCCCTCTTAATCTCCCGCTTTCTCTCTCCCTCTCTTCTGCTGCTCTCTCTCCCTCTCTTCTGCTGCTCTCTCTCCCCCTCTCTTCTCCCACTCTCTTTCTCTCCCCCTCTCTTCTCCCGCTCTCTCTCTCCCTCTTAGTCTCCCGCTCTCTCTCCCTCTCTTCTGCTGCTCTCTCTCTCCCTCTCTTCTGCTGCTCTCTCTCTCTCTCCCTCTCTTCTCCCGCTCTCTCTTCCCCTCTCTTCTCCCGCTCTCTCTCTCTCCGTCTCTTCTCCCGCTCTCTCTCCCTCTTAGTCTCCCGCTCTCTATCTTGCTCTCTTCTCCCGCTCTCTCTCCCTCTCTTCTGCTGCTCTCTCTCTCCCTCTCTTCTCCCACTCTCTCTCTCTCCCTCTCTTCTGCTGCTCTGTCTTTCTCCCTCTCATCTCCCGCTCTCTCTCTCCCTCTCCCTCTCTTCTCCCGCTCTCTCTCTCCCCCTCTCTTCTCCCGCTCTCTCTCCCCCTCTCTTCTCCTGCTCTCTCTCCCTCTCTTCTCCCGCTCTCTCTCTCCCTCTCTTCTCCTGCTCTCTCTCCCTCTCTTCTCCCACTCTCTCTCCCTCTCTTCTGCTCTCTCTCCCTCTCTTCTCCCGCTCTCTCTCCCTCTCTTCTCCCGCTCTCTCTCTCCCTCTTAGACTCCCGCTTTCTCTCTCCCTCTCTTCTGCTGCTCTCTCTCCCTCTCTTCTGCTGCTCTCTCTCCCCCTCTCTTTTCCCGCTCTCTTTCTATCCCCCTCTCTTCTCCCGCTCTCTCTCTCCCTCTTAGTCCCCCGCTCTCTCTCCCTCTCTTCTCCTGCTCTCTCTCTCTCCCTCTCTTCTGCTGCTCTCTCTCTCTCCCTCCCTTCCCCTCTCTTCTCCCGCTCTCTCTATCTCCGTCTCTTCTCCCACTCTCTCTCCCTCTTAGTCTCCCGCTCTCTCTCTTGCTCTCTTCTCCCGCTCTCTCTCCCTCTCTTCTGCTGCTCTCTCTCTCCCTCTCTTCTCCCACTCTCTCTCTCCCTCTCCCTCTCTTCTCCCGCTCTCTCTCTCCCCCTCTCTTCTCCCGCTCTCTCTCCCCCTCTCTTCTCCTTCTCTCTCTCTCTCCCTCTCTTCTGCTGCTCTGTCTTTCTCCCTCTCTTCTCCCGCTCTCTCTCTCCCTCTCCCTCTCTTCTCCCGCTCTCTCTCTCCCCCTCTCTTCTCCCGCTCTCTCTCCCCCTCTCTTCTCCTGCTCTCTCTCTCTCCCTCTCTTCTCCCGCTCTCTCTCTCCCTCTCTTCTCCTGCTCTCTCTCACTCTCTTCTCCCGCTCTCTCTCACTCTCTTCTCCCGCTCTCTCTCCCTCTCTTCTCCCGCTCTCTCTCTCTCTCTTAGTCTCCCGCTCTATCTCTCCCTCTCGTCTGCTGCTCTCTCTCTCCCTCTCTTCTCCCGTGCTCTCTCTCTCCCTCTCTTCTCCCGCTCTCTCTCTCCCTCTCTTCTCCCGCTCTCTCTCCCCCTCTCTTCTCCTGCTCTCTCTCTCTCTCTCCCTCTCTTCACCCGCTCACTCTCTCCCTCTCTTCTGCTCTCTCTCCCTCTCTTCTCCCGCTCTCTCTCTCCCTCTCTTCTCCCGCTCTCTCTCCCCCTCTCTTCTCCTGCTCTCTCTCTCTCTCTCCCTCTCTTCACCCGCTCTCTCTCTCCCTCTCTTCTGCTCTCTCTCCCTGTCTTCTCCCGCTCTCTCTCTCCCTTTCTTCTCCCACTCTCTCTCCCTCTCTTCTGCTGCTCTGTCTTTCTCCCTCTCTTCTCCCGCTCTCTCTCTCCCTCTCCCTCTCTTCTCCCGCTCTCTCTCTCCCTCTCCCTCTCTTCTCCCGCACTCTCTCTCCCTCTCTTCTCCCGCTCTCTCTCTCTCCCTCTCTTCTGCTGCTCTCTCTCTCTCCCTCTCTTCTCTCGCTCTCTCTCCCCCTCTCTTCTCCTGCTCTCTCTCTCTCTCTCTCTCCCTCTCTTCACCCGCTCTCTCTCCCTCTCTTCTGCTGCTCTGTCTTTCTCCCTCTCTTCTCCCGCTCTCTCTCTCCCTCTCCCTCTCTTCTCCCGCTCTCTCTCTCCCTCTCCCTCTCTTCTCCCGCACTCTCTCTCCCTCTCTTCTCCCGCTCTCTCTCTCCCTCTCTTCTGCTGCTCTCTCTCTCTCCCTCTCTTCTCTCGCTCTCTCTCTTTCCCCCTCTCTTCTCCCGTGCTCTCTCTCCCTCTCTTCTCCCGCTCTCTCTCTCTCCCCCTCTCTTCTCCCGCTCTCTCTCCCACTCTCTTCTCCTGCTCTCTCTCTCTCTCCCTCTCTTCTCCCGCGCTCTCTCTCCCGCTCTTCTCCTGCTCTCTCTCCCTCTCTTCTCCCGCTCTCTCTCTCCCTCTCTTCTCCCGCTCTCTCTCTCCCTCTTAGTCTCCCGCTCTCTCTCTCCCTCTCCTCCCGCTCTCTCTCCCCCTCTCTTCTCCTGCTCTCTCTCTCTCTCTCCCTCTCTTCACCCGCTCTCTCTCTCCCTCTCTTCTGCTCTCTCTCCCTGTCTTCTCCCGCTCTCTCTCTCCCTTTCTTCTCCCACTCTCTCTCCCTCTCTTCTGCTGCTCTGTCTTTCTCCCTCTCTTCTCCCGCTCTCTCTCTCCCTCTCCCTCTCTTCTCCCGCTCTCTCTCTCCCTCTCCCTCTCTTCTCCCGCACTCTCTCTCCCTCTCTTCTCCCGCTCTCTCTCTCCCTCTCTTCTGCTGCTCTCTCTCTCTCCCTCTCTTCTCTCGCTCTCTCTCCCCCTCTCTTCTCCTGCTCTCTCTCTCTCTCTCTCTCCCTCTCTTCACCCGCTCTCTCTCTCCCTCTCTTCTGCTGCTCTGTCTTTCTCCCTCTCTTCTCCCGCTCTCTCTCTCCCTCTCCCTCTCTTCTCCCACTCTCTCTCTCCCTCTCCCTCTCTTCTCCCGCACTCTCTCTCCCTCTCTTCTCCCGCTCTCTCTCTCCCTCTCTTCTGCTGCTCTCTCTCTCTCCCTCTCTTCTCTCGCTCTCTTTCTCTCCCCCCTCTTCTCCCGTGCTCTCTCTACCTCTCTTCTCCTGCTCTCTCTCTCTCTTCTCCTGCTCTCTCTCTCCCTCTCTTCTCCCGCTCTCTCTCTCCCTCTTAGTCTCCCGCTCTCTCTCTCTCCCTCTCTTCTGCTGCTCTCTCTCTCCCTTTCTTCTGCTTACTCTCTCTCCCTCTCTTCTCTCGCTCCCTCTCTTTCCCCCTCTCTTCTCCCGCTCTCTCTCCCCCTCTCTTCTCCTGCTCTCTCTCTCTCCCTCTCTTCTCCCGCTCTCTCTCTCCCTCTCTTCTCCTGCTCTCTCTCACTCTCTTCTCCCGCTCTCTCTCACTCTCTTCTCCCGCTCTCTCTCTCCCTCTCTTCTCCCGCTCTCTCTCTCTCTCTTAGTCTCCCGCTCTATCTCTCCCTCTCGTCTGCTGCTCTCTCTCTCCCTCTCTTCTCCCGTGCTCTCTCTCTCCCTCTCTTCTCCCGCTCTCTCTCTCCCTATCTTCTCCCGCTCTCTCTCCCCCTCTCTTCTCCTGCTCTCTCTCTCTCTCCCTCTCTTCACCCGCTCTCTCTCTCCCTCTCTTCTGCTCTCTCTCCCTCTCTTCTCCCGCTCTCTCTCTCCCTCTCTTCTCCCGCTCTCTCTCCCCCTCTCTTCTCCTGCTCTCTCTCTCTCTCTCCCTCTCTTCACCCGCTCTCTCTCTCCCTCTCTTCTGCTCTCTCTCCCTGTCTTCTCCCGCTCTCTCTCTCCCTTTCTTCTCCCACTCTCTCTCCCTCTCTTCTGCTGCTCTGTCTTTCTCCCTCTCTTCTCCCGCTCTCTCTCTCCCTCTCCCTCTCTTCTCCCGCTCTCTCTCTCCCTCTCCCTCTCTTCTACCGCACTCTCTCTCCCTCTCTTCTCCCGCTCTCTCTCTCCCTCTCTTCTGCTGCTCTCTCTCTCTCCCTCTCTTCTCTCGCTCTCTCTCCCCCTCTCTTCTCCTGCTCTCTCTCTCTCTCTCTCCCTCTCTTCACCCGCTCTCTCTCTCCCTCTCTTCTGCTGCTCTGTCTTTCTCCCTCTCTTCTCCCGCTCTCTCTCTCCCTCTCCCTCTCTTCTCCCGCTCTCTCTCTCCCTCTCCCTCTCTTCTCCCGCACTCTCTCTCCCTCTCTTCTCCCGCTCTCTCTCTCCCTCTCTTCTGCTGCTCTCTCTCTCTCCCTCTCTTCTCTCGCTCTCTCTCTTTCCCCCTCTCTTCTCCCGTGCTCTCTCTCCCTCTCTTCTCCCGCTCTCTCTCTCTCCCCCTCTCTTCTCCCGCTCTCTCTCTCTCCCCCTCTCTTCTCCCGCTCTCTCTCCCACTCTCTTCTCCTGCTCTCTCTCTCTCTCCCTCTCTTCTCCCGCGCTCTCTCTCCCTCTCTTCTCCTGCTCTCTCTCCCTCTCTTCTCCCGCTCTCTCTCTCCCTCTCTTCTCCCGCTCTCTCTCTCCCTCTTAGTCTCCCGCTCTCTCTCTCCCTCTCCTCCCGCTCTCTCTCCCCCTCTCTTCTCCTGCTCTCTCTCTCTCTCTCCCTCTCTTCACCCGCTCTCTCTCTCCCTCTCTTCTGCTCTCTCTCCCTGTCTTCTCCCGCTCTCTCTCTCCCTTTCTTCTCCCACTCTCTCTCCCTCTCTTCTGCTGCTCTGTCTTTCTCCCTCTCTTCTCCCGCTCTCTCTCTCCCTCTCCCTCTCTTCTCCCGCTCTCTCTCTCCCTCTCCCTCTCTTCTCCTGCACTCTCTCTCCCTCTCTTCTCCCGCTCTCTCTCTCCCTCTCTTCTGCTGCTCTCTCTCTCTCCCTCTCTTCTCTCGCTCTCTCTCCCCCTCTCTTCTCCTGCTCTCTCTCTCTCTCCCTCTCTTCACCCGCTCTCTCTCTCCCTCTCTTCTGCTCTCTCTCCCTCTCTTCTCCCGCTCTCTCTCTCCCTCTCTTCTCCCGCTCTCTCTCCCCCTCTCTTCTCCTGCTCTCTCTCTCTCTCTCCCTCTCTTCACCCGCTCTCTCTCTCCCTCTCTTCTGCTCTCTCTCCCTGTCTTCTCCCGCTCTCTCTCTCCCTTTCTTCTCCCACTCTCTCTCCCTCTCTTCTGCTGCTCTGTCTTTCTCCCTCTCTTCTCCCGCTCTCTCTCTCCCTCTCCCTCTCTTCTCCCGCTCTCTCTCTCCCTCTCCCTCTCTTCTACCGCACTCTCTCTCCCTCTCTTCTCCCGCTCTCTCTCTCCCTCTCTTCTGCTGCTCTCTCTCTCTCCCTCTCTTCTCTCGCTCTCTCTCCCCCTCTCTTCTCCTGCTCTCTCTCTCTCTCTCTCCCTCTCTTCACCCGCTCTCTCTCTCCCTCTCTTCTGCTGCTCTGTCTTTCTCCCTCTCTTCTCCCGCTCTCTCTCTCCCTCTCCCTCTCTTCTCCCGCTCTCTCTCTCCCTCTCCCTCTCTTCTCCCGCACTCTCTCTCCCTCTCTTCTCCCGCTCTCTCTCTCCCTCTCTTCTGCTGCTCTCTCTCTCTCCCTCTCTTCTCTCGCTCTCTCTCTTTCCCCCTCTCTTCTCCCGTGCTCTCTCTCCCTCTCTTCTCCCGCTCTCTCTCTCTCCCCCTCTCTTCTCCCGCTCTCTCTCTCTCCCCCTCTCTTCTCCCGCTCTCTCTCCCACTCTCTTCTCCTGCTCTCTCTCTCTCTCCCTCTCTTCTCCCGCGCTCTCTCTCCCTCTCTTCTCCTGCTCTCTCTCCCTCTCTTCTCCCGCTCTCTCTCTCCCTCTCTTCTCCCGCTCTCTCTCTCCCTCTTAGTCTCCCGCTCTCTCTCTCCCTCTCCTCCCGCTCTCTCTCCCCCTCTCTTCTCCTGCTCTCTCTCTCTCTCTCCCTCTCTTCACCCGCTCTCTCTCTCCCTCTCTTCTGCTCTCTCTCCCTGTCTTCTCCCGCTCTCTCTCTCCCTTTCTTCTCCCACTCTCTCTCCCTCTCTTCTGCTGCTCTGTCTTTCTCCCTCTCTTCTCCCGCTCTCTCTCTCCCTCTCCCTCTCTTCTCCCGCTCTCTCTCTCCCTCTCCCTCTCTTCTCCCGCACTCTCTCTCCCTCTCTTCTCCCGCTCTCTCTCTCCCTCTCTTCTGCTGCTCTCTCTCTCTCCCTCTCTTCTCTCGCTCTCTCTCCCCCTCTCTTCTCCTGCTCTCTCTCTCTCTCTCTCCCTCTCTTCACCCGCTCTCTCTCTCCCTCTCTTCTGCTGCTCTGTCTTTCTCCCTCTCTTCTCCCGCTCTCTCTCTCCCTCTCCCTCTCTTCTCCCACTCTCTCTCTCCCTCTCCCTCTCTTCTCCCGCACTCTCTCTCCCTCTCTTCTCCCGCTCTCTCTCTCCCTCTCTTCTGCTGCTCTCTCTCTCTCCCTCTCTTCTCTCGCTCTCTCTCTTTCCCCCCTCTTCTCCCGTGCTCTCTCTCCATCTCTTCTCCCGCTCTCTCTCTCTCCCCCTCTCTTCTCCCGCTCTCTCTCCCACTCTCTTCTCCTGCTCTCTCTCTCTCTCCCTCTCTTCTCCCGCGCTCTCTCTCCCCCTCTCTTCTCCTGCTCTCTCTCCCTCTCTCTTCTCCTGCTCTCTCTCCCCCTCTCTTCTCCCACGCTCTCTCTCCCTCTCTTCTCCTGCTCTCTCTCCCTCTCTTCTCCCGCTCTCTCTCTCCCTCTCCTCCCGCTCTCTCTCTCCCTCTCTTCTGCTGCTCTCTCTCTCCCTCTCTTCTCCCGCTCTCTCTCCCTCCCTCTCTTCTCCCGCTCTCTCTCTCCCTCCCCCTCACTTCTCCCGCTCTCTCTCTTTCCCCCTCTCTTCTCCTGCTCTCTCTCTCTCCCTCTCTTCTCCTGCTCTCTCTCCCTCTCTTCTGCTGCTCTCTCTCCATCTCTTCTGCTGCTCTCTCTCTCTCCCTCTTTTCTCTCGCTCTCTCTCTTTCCTCCTCTCTTCTCCCGTGCTCTCACTCCCTCTCTTCTCCCGCTCTCTCTCTCTCCCCCTCTCTTCTCCCGCTCTCTCTCCCACTCTCTTCTCCTGCTCTCTCTCTCTCTCCCTCTCTTCTCTCGCTCTCTCTCTTTCCTCCTCTCTTCTCCCGTGCTCTCTCTCCCTCTCTTCTCCCGCTCCCTCTCTTTCCCCCTCTCTTCTCCCGTGCTCTCTCTACCTCTCTTCTCCCGCTCTCTCTCCCCCTCTCTTCTCCCGCTCTCTCTCCCTCTCTTCTCCTGCTCTCTCTCTCCCTCTCTTCTCCCGCTCTCTCTCTCCCTCTTAGTCTCCCGCTCTCTCTCTCTCCCTCTCTTCTGCTGCTCTCTCTCTCCCTTTCTTCTGCTTACTCTCTCTCCCTCTCTTCTCTCGCTCCCTCTCTTTCCCCCTCTCTTCTCCCGTGCTCTCTCTACCTCTCTTCTCCCGCTCTCTCTCTCCCCCTCTCTTCTCCCGCTCTCTCTCCCACTCTCTTCTCCTGCTCTCTCTCTCTCTCCCTCTCTTCTCCCGCTCTCTCTCCCTCTCTTCTCCTGCTCTCTCTCTCCCTCTCTTCTCCCGCTCTCTCTCTCCCTCTCTTCTCCCGCTCTCTCTCTCCCTCTTAGTCTCCCGCTCTCTCTCCCACTCTCTTCTCCTGCTCTCTCTCTCTCCCCCTCTCTTCTCCCGCTCTCTTTCTCTCCCCCTCTCTTCTCCCGTGCTCTCTCTACCTCTCTTCTCCTGCTCTCTCTCTCTCTTCTCCTGCTCTCTCTCTCCCTCTCTTCTCCCGCTCTCTCTCTCCCTCTTAGTCTCCCGCTCTCTCTCTCTCCCTCTCTTCTGCTGCTCTCTCTCTCCCTTTCTTCTGCTTACTCTCTCTCCCTCTCTTCTCTCGCTCCCTCTCTTTCCCCCTCTCTTCTCCCGTGCTCTCTCTACCTCTCTTCTCCCGCTCTCTCTCTCCCCCTCTCTTCTCCCGCTCTCTCTCCCACTCTCTTCTCCTGCTCTCTCTCTCTCTCTCCCTCTCTTCTCCCGCTCTCTCTCCCTCTCTTCTCCTGCTCTCTCTCCCTCTCTTCTCCCGCTCTCTCTCTCCCTCTCTTCTCCCGCTCTCTCTCTCCCTCTTAGTCTCCCGCTCTCTCTCTCCCTCTCTTCTGCTGCTCTCTCTCCCTTTCTTCTGCTGCTCTCTCTCCCCCTCTCTTCTCCCGCTCTCTTTCTCTCCCCCTCTCTTCTCCCGCTCTCTCTCTCCCTCTTAGTCTCCTGCTCTCTCTCCCTCTCTTCTGCTGCTCTCTCTCTCCCTCTCTTCTCCTGCTCTCTCTCACTCTCTTCTCCCGCTCTCTCTCTCCCTCTCTTCTCCCGCTCTCTCTCTCTCTCTTAGTCTCCCGCTCTATCTCTCCCTCTCTTCTGCTGCTCTCTCTCTCCCTTTCTTCTGCTGCTCTCTCTCCCCCTCTCTTCTCCCGCTCCCTCTCTTTCCCCCTCTCTTCTCCCGTGCTCTCTCTACCTCTCTTCTCCCGCTCTCTCTCTCCCCCTCCCTTCTCCCGCTCTCTCTCCCACTCTCTTCTCCTGTTCTCTCTCTCTCCCTCTCTTCTCCCGCTCTCTCTCTCCCTCTCTTCTGCTGCTCTCTCTCTCTCCCTCTCTTCTCCCGCTCTCTCTCCCTCCCTCTCTTCTCCCGCTCTCTCTCTCTCCCTCTCCCTCTCTTCTCCCGCGCGCTCTCTCCCCTCTCTTCTCCCGCTCTCTCTCTCCCCCTCTCTTCTCCTGCTCTCTCTCTCTCCCTCTCTTCTCCCGCTCTCTCTCCCTCTCTCCTGCTCTCTCTCACTCTCTTCTCCCACTCTCTCTCTCCCTCTCTTCTCCCGCTCTCTCTCTCTCTCTTAGTCTCCCGCTCTCTCTCTCCCTCTCTTCTGCTGCTCTCTCTCGCCCTTTCTTCTGCTGCTCTCTCTCCCCCTCTCTTCTCCCGCTCCCTCTCTTTCCCCCTCTCTTCTCCCGTGCTCTCTCTACCTCTCTTCTCCCGCTCTCTCTCTCCCCCTCTCTTCTCCCGCTCTCTCTCCCACTCTCTTCTCCTGCTCTCTCTCTCTCCCTCTCTTCTCCCGCTCTCTCTCCCACTCTCTTCTCCTGCTCTCACTCTCTCCCTCTCTTCTCCTGCTCTCTCTACCTCTCTTCTCCCGCTCTCTCTCTCCCCCTCTCTTCTCCCGCTCTCTCTCCCACTCTCTTCTCCTGCTCTCTCTCTCTCCCTCTCTTCTCCCGCTCTCTCTCCCACTCTCTTCTCCTGCTCTCACTCTCTCCCTCTCTTCTCCTGCTCTCTCTCACTCTCTTCTCCCGCTCTCTCTCTCCCTCTCTTCTCCCCCTCTCTCTCTCTCTCTTAGTCTCCCGCTCTATCTCTCCCTCTCGTCTGCTGCTCTCTCTCTCCCTCTCTTCTCCCGCTCTCTCTCCCTCTCTTCTCCCGCTCTCTCTCTCCCTCTCTTCTCCCGCTCTCTCTCCCCCTCTCTTCTCCTGCTCTCTCTCTCTCTCCCTCTCTTCACCCGCTCTCTCTCCCTCTCTTCTGCTCTCTCTCCCTGTCTTCTCCCGCTCTCTCTCTCCCTTTCTTCTCCCACTCTCTCTCCCTCTCTTCTGCTGCTCTGTCTTTCTCCCTCTCTTCTCCCGCTCTCTCTCTCCCTCTCTTCTCCCGCTCTCTCTCTCCCTCTCCCTCTCTTCTCCCGCACTCTCTCTCCCTCTCTTCTCCCGCTCTCTCTCTCCCTCTCTTCTGCTGCTCTCTCTCTCTCCCTCTCTTCTCTCGCTCTCTCTCCCCCTCTCTTCTCCTGCTCTCTCTCTCTCTCTCTCCCTCTCTTCACCCGCTCTCTCTCTCCCTCTCTTCTGCTCTCTCTCCCTGTCTTCTCCCGCTCTCTCTCCCCCTTTCTTCTCCCACTCTCTCTCTCTCCCTCTCTTCTGCTGCTCTGTCTTTCTCCCTCTCTTCTCCCGCTCTCTCTCTCCCTCTCCCTCTCTTCTCCCGCTCTCTCTCTCCCTCTCCTCTCACGCATTCTCTCTCCCTCTCTTCTCCCGCTCTCTCTCTCCCTCTCTTCTGCTGCTCTCTCTCTCTCCCTCTCTTCTCTCGCTCTCTCTCTTTCCCCCTCTCTTCTCCCGTGCTCTCTCTCCCTCTCTTCTCCCGCTCTCTCTCTCTCCCCCTCTCTTCTCCCGCTCTCTCTCCCACTCTCTTCTCCTGCTCTCTCTCTCTCTCCCTCTCTTCTCCCGCGCTCTCTCTCCCTCTCTTCTCCTGCTCTCTCTCCCTCTCTTCTCCCGCTCTCTCTCTCCCTCTCTTCTCCCGCTCTCTCTCTCCCTCTTAGTCTCCCGCTCTCTCTCTCCCTCTCCTCCCGATCTCTCTCTCCCTCTCTTCTGCTGCTCTCTCTCTCCCTCTCTTCTCCCGCTCTCTCTCCCTCCCTCTCTTCTCCCGCTCTCTCTCTCCCTCTCTTCTGCTGCTCTCTCTCTCCCTCTCTTCTCTCGCTCTCTCTCTTTCCCCCTCTCTTCTCCCGTGCTCTCTCTCCCTCTCTTCTCCCGCTCTCTCTCTCTCCCCCTCTCTTCTCCCGCTCTCTCTCCCACTCTCTTCTCCTGCTCTCTCTCTCTCCCCCTCTCTTCTCCCGCGCTCTCTCTCCCTCTCTTCTCCTGCTCTCTCTCCCTCTCTTCTCCCGCTCTCTCTCTCCCTCTCCTCCCGCTCTCTCTCTCCCTCTCTTCTGCTGCTCTCTCTCTCCCTCTCTTCTCCCGCTCTCTCTCCCTCCCTCTCTTCTCCCGCTCTCTCTCTCCCTCCCCCTCACTTCTCCCGCTCTCTCTCCCCCTCTCTTCTCCTGCTCTCTCTCTCCCTCTCTTCTCCTGCTCTCTCTCTCCCTCTCTTCTGCTCTCTCTCTCTTCTCCTGCTCTCTCTCCCTCTTAGTCTCCCGCTCTGTCTCTCCCTCTCTTCTCCCGCTCTCTCTCTCCCTCTCTTCTGCTGCTTACTCTCTCTCCCTCTCTTCTCTCGCTCCCTCTCTTTCCCCCTCTCTTCTTCCGTGCTCTCTCTCCCTCTCTCCTCCCGCTCTCTCTCTCTCCCCCTCTCTTCTCCCGCTCTCTCTCCCACTCTCTCTCTCTCCCTCTCTTCTCCCGCTCTCTCTACCTCTCTTCTCCTGCTCTCTCTCCCTCTCTTCTCCCGCTCTCTCTGTCCCTCTCTTCTGCTGCTCTCTCTCTCCCTCTCTTCTGCTGCTCTCTCTCCCTCTCTTCTCCCGCTCTCTCTCCCCCTCTCTTCTCCCGCTCTCTCTCTCTCCCTCTCTTCTCCCGCTCTCTCTCCCTCTCTTCTGCTGCTCTCTCTCTCTCCCTCTCTTCTCCCACTCTCTCTCTCCCTCTTAGTCTCCCGCTCTCTCTCTCCCTCTCTTCTCCCGCTCTCTCTCTCCCTCTCTTCTGCTGCTCTCTCTCTCTCTCTCCCTCTCTTCTCCCGCTCTCTCTCCCTCCCTCTCTTCTCCCGCTCTCTCTCTCCCTCTCCCTCTCTTCTCCCGCTCTCTCTCCACCTCTCTTCTCCCACACTCTCTCTCCCCCTCTCTTCTCCTGTTCTCTCTCTCTCCCTCTCTTCTCCCGCTCTCTCTCTCCCTCTCTTCTCCTGCTCTCTCTCTCTCTTCTCCTGCTCTCTCTCTCCCTCTCTCTCTCTCCCTCTTAGTCTCCCGCACGCTCTCTCCCTCTCTTCTGCTGCTCTCTCTCCATCTCTTCTGCTGCTCTCTCTCTCTCCCTCTCTTCTCTCGCTCTCTCTCTTTCCTCCTCTCTTCTCCCGTGCTCTCGCTCCCTCTCTTCTCCCGCTCTCTCTCTCTCCCCCTCTCTTCTCCTGCTCTCTCTCCCACTCTCTTCTCCTGCTCTCTCTCTCTCTCCCTCTCTTCTCTCGCTCTCTCTCTTTCCTACTCTCTTCTCCCGTGCTCTCTCTCCCTCTCTTCTCCCGCTCTCTCTCTCTCCCCCTCTCTTCTCCCGCTCTCTCTCCCACTCTCTTCTCCTGCTCTCTCTCTCTCTCTCCACCTCTCTTCTCCCGCTCTCTCTCTCCCTCTCCCTCTCTCTCTCTTCTCCCGCTCTCTCTCTCCCCCTCTCTTCTCCTGCTCTCTCTCCCTCTCTCTTCTCCTGCTCTCTCCCTCCCTCTCTTCTCCCGCTCTCCCTCTCCCTCTCTTGTCCTGCTCTCTCTCCCTCTCTTCTCCCGCTCTCTCTCTCTCCCTCTCTTCTCCCGCTCTCTCTCTCCGTCTTTGTCTCCCGCTCTCTCTCTCCCTCTCGTTTGCTGCTCTCTCTCTCCCTCTCTTCTCCCGCGCTCTCTCTCCCTCTCTTCTCCTGCTCTCTCTCCCTCTCTTCTCCTGCTCTCTCTCTCTCCCTCATAGTCTCCTGCTCTCTCTCTCCCTCTCTTCTGCTGCTCTCTCTCTCCCTCTCTTCTCCCACGCTCTCTCTCTCCCTCTCTCCTCCCGCTCTCTCTCCCTCTCTTCTCCCGCTCTCTCTCCCTCTCTTCTCCCGCTCTCTCTCCCCCTCTCTTCTCCTGCTCTCTCTCTCTCCCTGTCTTCTCCCGCTCTCTCTCTCCCTCTCTTCTCCCGCTCTCTCTCTCCCTCTCTTCTGCTGCTCTGTCTTTCTCCCCCTCTTCTCCCGCTCTCTCTCCCTCTCCCTCTCTTCTCCCGCTCTCTCTGTCCCTCTTAGTCTCCCGCTCTCTCTCCCTCTCTTCTGCTGCTCTCCCTCTCCCTCTCTTCTGCTGCTCTCTCTCCCCCTCTCTTCTCCCGCTCTCTTTCTCTCCCCCTCTCTTCTCCCGCTCTCTCTCTCCCTCTTAGTCTCCTGCTCTCTCTCCCTCTCTTCTGCTGCTCTCTCTCTCTCCCTCTCTTCTGCTGCTCTCTCTCTCCGTCTCTTCTCCCGCTCTCTCTCCCCCTCTCTTCTCCCGCTCTCTCTCTCCCCCTCTCTTCTCCCGCTCTCTCTCCCTCTCTTCTGCTGCTCTCTCTCCCTCTCTTCTCCCACTCTCTCTCTCCCTCTTAGTCTCCCGCTCTCTCTCTCCCTCTCTTCTCCCGCTCTCTCTCTCCCCCTCTTCTGCTGCTCTCTCTCTCTCTCTCTCCCTCTCTTCTCCCGCTCTCTCTCCCTCCCTCTCTTCTCCCGCTCTCTCTCTCCCTCTCCCTCTCTTCTCCCGCTCTCTCTCCACCTCTCCTCCCACACTCTCTCTCCCCCTCTCTTCTCCTGCTCTCTCTCTCCCTCTCTTCTCCTGCTCTCTCTCCCTCTCTTCTCCCGCTCTCTCTCTCCCTCTTAGTCTCCCGCACTCTCTCTCCCTCTCTTCTGCTGCTCTCTCTCCATCTCTTCTGCTGCTCTCTCTCTCTCCCTCTCTTCTCTCGCTCTCTCTCTTTCCTCCTCTCTTCTCCCGTGCTCTCTCTCCCTCTCTTCTCCCGCTCTCTCTCTCTCCCCCTCTCTTCTCCCGCTCTCTCTCCCACTCTCTTCTCCTGCTCTCTCTCTCTCTCCCTCTCTTCTCTCGCTCTCTCTCTTTCCTCCTCTCTTCTCCCGTGCTCTCTCTCCCTCTCTTCTCCCGCTCCCTCTCTTTCCCCCTCTCTTCTCCCGTGCTCTCTCTACCTCTCTTCTCCCGCTCTCTCTCTCCCCCTCTCTTCTCCCGCTCTCTCTCCCTCTCTTCTCCTGCTCTCTCTCTCCCTCTCTTCTCCCGCTCTCTCTCTCCCTCTTAGTCTCCCGCTCTCTCTCTCCCTCTCTTCTGCTGCTCTCTCTCTCTCCCTTTCTTCTGCTGCTCTCTCTCTCCCCTCTCTTCTCCCGCTCCCTCTCTTTCCCCCTCTCTTCTCCCGTGCTCTCTCTACCTCTCTTCTCCCGCTCTCTCTCCCCCTCTCTTCTCCCGCTCTCTCTCCCACTCTCTTCTCCTGCTCTCTCTCTCTCTCCCTCTCTTCTCCCACTCTCTCTCCCTCTCTTCTCCTGCTCTCTCTCCCTCTCTTCTCCCGCTCTCTCTCTCCCTCTCTTCTCCCGCTCTCTCTCTCCCTCTTAGTCTCCCGCTCTCTCTCTCCCTCTCTTCTGCTGCTCTCTCTCTCCCTTTCTTCTGCTGCTCTCTCTCCCCCTCTCTTCTCCCGCTCTCTTTCTCTCCCCCTCTCTTCTCCCGCTCTCTCTCTCCCTCTTAGTCTCCTGCTCTCTCTCCCTCTCTTCTGCTGCTCTCTCTCTCCCTCTCTTCTGCTGCTCTCTCTCCCCCTCTCTTCTCCCGCTCTCTCTCCCCCTCTCTTCTCCCGCTCTCTCTCTCTCCCTCTCTTCTCCCGCTCTCTCTCCCTCTCTTCTGCTGCTCTCTCTCTCCCCCTCTCTTCTCCCACTCTCTCTCTCCCTCTTAGTCTCCCGCTCTCACTCTCTCCCTCTCTTCTCCCGCTCTCTCTCTCCCTCTCTTCTGCTGCTCTCTCTCTCTCTCTCCCTCTCTTCTCCCGCTCTCTCTCCCTCCCTCTCTTCTCCCGCTCTCTCTCTCCCTCTCCCTCTCTTCTCCCGCTCTCTCTCCACCTCTCTTCTCCCACACTCTATCTCCCCCTCTCTTCTCCTGCTCTCTCTCTCTCCCTCTCTTCTCTCGCTCTCTCTCTCCCTCTCTTCTCCTGCTCTCTCTCTCTCTTCTCCTGCTCTCTCTCCCTCTCTTCTCCCGCTCTCTCTCTCCCTCTTAGTCTCCCGCACGCTCTCTCCCTCTCTTCTGCTGCTCTCTCTCCCTCTCTTCTGCTGCTCTCTCTCCCTCTCTTCTCTCGCTCTCTCTCTCTCCCCCTCTCTTCTCCCGCTCTCTCTCCCACTCTCTTCTCCTGCTCTCTCTCTCTCCCCCTCTCTTCTCCCGCTCTCTCTCTCCCTCTCCCTCTCTTCTCCCGCTCTCTCTCTCCCCCTCTCTTCTCCTGCTCTCTCTCCCTCTCTCTTCTCCTGCTCTCTCTCTCCCTCTCTCCCTCTCCCTCTCTTGTCCTGCTCTCTCTCCCTCTCTTCTCCCGCTCTCTCTCTCCCTCTCTTCTCCCGCTCTCTCTCTCCCTCTTTGTCTCCCGCTCTCTCTCCCTCTCGTTTGCTGCTCTCTCTCTCCCTCTCTTCTCCCGCGCTCTCTCTCCCTCTCTTCTCCTGCTCTCTCTCCCTCTCTTCTCCCGCTCTCTCTCTCTCCCTCTTAGTCTCCTGCTCTCTCTCTCCCTCTCTTCTGCTGCTCTCTCTCCCTCTCTTCTCCCACGCTCTCTCTCTCCCTCTCTCCTCCCGCTCTCTCTCCCTCTCTTCTCCCGCTCTCTCTCCCTCTCTTCTCCCGCTCTCTCTACCCCTCTCTTCTCCTGCTCTCTCTCTCTCCCTCTCTTCACCTGCTCTCTCTCCCTCTCTTCTGCTCTCTCTCCCTGTCTTCTCCCGCTCTCTCTCTCCCTCTCTTCTCCCGCTTTCTCTCTCTCCCTCTCTTCTGCTGCTCTCTCTCTCCCTCTCTTCTGCTCTCTCTCCCTGTCTTCTCCCACTCTCTCTCCCTCCCTCTCTTCTGCTGCTCTGTCTTTCTCCCTCTTCTCCCGCTCTCTCTCCCTCTCCCTCTCTTCTCCCGCTCTCTCTCTCCCTCTTAGTCTCCCGCTCTCTCTCCCTCTCTTCTGCTGCTCTCCCTCTCCCTCTCTTCTCCCGCGCGTTCTCTCTCCCTCTCTTCTCCCGCTCTCTCTCTCTCCTCTCTTCTCCCGCTCTCTCTCTCTCTCTTCTGCTGCTCTCTCTCTCCCTCTCTTCTCCCACGCTCTCTCCCCCTCTCTTCTCCCACTCTCTCTCCCTCTCTTCTCCCGTGCTCTCTCTCCCTCTCTTCTCCCGCTCTTTCTCTCTCTCCCTCTCTTCACCCGCTCTCTCTCCCTCTCTTCTCCTGCTCTCTCTCCCTCTCTTCTCCTGCTCTCTCTCTCCCTCTCTTCTGCTGCTCTGTCTTTCTCCCCTCTCTTCTCCTGCTCTCTCTCCCTCTCTTCTCCCGCTCTCTCCTCCCCTTCTCTTCTCCCACTCTCTCTCCCCCTCTCTTCTCCTGCTCTCTCTCTCTCTCTCCCTCTCTTCTCCTGCTCTCTCTCTCTCCCTCTCTTCTCCTGCTCTCTCTCCCTCTCTTCTCCCGCTCTCTCTCTCCCTCTCCTCTCTTCTCCCGCTCTCTCTCTCCCCTTCTCTTCTCCCACTCTCTCTCCCCCTCTCTTCTCCTGCTCTCTCTCTCTCTCTCCCTCTCTTCTCCTGCTCTCTCTCTCTCCCTCTCTTCTCCTGCTCTCTCTCCCTCTCTTCTCCCGCTCTCTCCCTCTCTTCTCCCGCTCTCTCTCTCCCTCTTAGTCTCCCGCTCTTCTCCCTCTCTTCTGCTGCTCTCTCTCCCTCTCTTCTGCTGCTCTCTCTCTCTCCCTCTCTTCTCCCGCTCTCTCTCCCTCTCTTCTCCGCTCACTCTCTCTCTTCTCCCGGTCTGTCTCTCCCCCATCTACTCCCGCTCTCTCTCTCTCCCCCTCTCTTCTCCTGCTCTCTCTCTCTCTCTCTTCTCCCGCTCTTCTCCCGCTCTTTCTCTCCCTCTCTTCTCCCGCTCTCTCTTCTCCCTCTTAGTCTCCCGCTCTCTCTCTCCCTCTCTCTGCTGCTCTCTCTCTCCCTCTCTTCTGCCGCTCTCTCTCTCTCCCTCTCTTCTCCTGCTCTCTCTCTCCCTCTCTTCTCCCGCTCTCTCTCTCTTCCCCTCTCTTCTCCCGCTCTCTCTCTCCCCCTCTCTTCTCCCGCTCTCTCTCTCTCGCCATCTCTTCTCCCACTCTCTCTCCCTCTCTTCTGCTGCTCTCTCTCTCCCTCTCTTCTGCTGCTCTGTCTTTCTCCCTCTCTCTCCCTCTCTTCTCACGTGCTCTCTCTCCCTCTCTTCTCCCGCTCTCTCTCTCCCTCTCCCTCTCTTCGCCCGCTCTCTCTCTCCCTCTCTTCTCCCGCTCTCTCTCTCCCTCTCTTCTCCTGCTCTCTCTCCCTCTCTTCTCCCGCTCTCTCTCTCTCCCTCTTAGTCTCCCGCTCTCTCTCTCCCTCTCTTCTGCTGCTCTCTCTCCCTCTCTTCTGCTGCTCTATCTCTCCCTCTCTTCTGCTGCTCTCTCTCTCCCTCTTTTGTCCCGCTCTCTCGCTCTCCCTCTCTTCTCCCGCTCTCTCTCCCCCTCTCTTCTCCTGTTCTCTCTCTCTCTCCCTTTCTTCACCCGCTCTCTCTCTCTCCCTCTCTTCTGCTCTCTCTCCCTGTCTTCTCCCGCTCTCTCTCCCTCTCTTCTCCCACTCGCTCTCTCCCACCTTCTGCTGCTCTGTCTTTCTCCCTCTCTTCTCCCGCTCTCTATCTCCCTCTCCCTCTCTTCTCCCGCTCTCTCTCTCCCTCTCTTCTCCCGCTCTCTCTCTCCCTCTTAGTCTCCCGCTCTCTCTCCCTCTCTTCTGCTGCTCTCTCTCTCCCTCTCTTCTCCCGCGCTCTCTCTCTCCCTCCTCCCGCTCTCTCTCTCTCTCTTCTGCTGCTCTCTCTCTCCCTCTCTTCTCCCGCGCTCTCTCTCTCCCTCTCTTCTTCCGCTCTCTCCCTCTCTTCTCCCGTGCTCTCTCTCCCTCTCTTCTCCCGCTCTCTCTCTCTCCCTCTCTTCACCCGCTCTCTCTCTCTCCCTGTCTTCTCCTGCTCTCTCTCCCTCTCTTCTCCCGCTCTCTCTCCCTCTCTTCTTCGCTCTCTCTCCCTCTCTTCTCCTGCTCTCTCTCCCTCTCTTCTCCCGCTCTCTCTCCCTCTCTTCTCCTGCTCTCTCTCTCCCTCTTAGTCTCCCGCTCTCTCTCTCTGCCTCTCTTCTGCTGCTCTCTCTCTCCCTCTCTTCTCCCGCTCTCTCTCCCTCTCTTCTCCTGCTCTCTCTCCCTCTCTTCTCCCGCTCTCTCTTCTCCCACTTAGTCTCCCGCTCTCTCTCCCTCTCTTCTCCCGCTCTCTCTCCCTCTCTTCTCCCGCTCTCTCTTCTCCCACTTAGTCTCCCGCTCTCTCTCCCTCTCTTCTCCCGCTCTCTCTCCCTCTCTTCTCCCGCTCTCTCTCTCTCCCTCTCTTCTCCCGCTCTCTCTCCCTCTCTTCTGCTCTCTCTCCCTGTCTTCTCCCGCACTCTCTCCCTCTCTTCTCCCACTCTCTCTCTCCCTCTCATCTGCTGCTCTGTCTCTCCCTCTCTTCTGCTGCTCTCTCTCTCCCTCTCTTCTCCCGCTCTCTCTCCCTCTCTTCTCCCGCTCTCTCTCTCCCTCACTTCTCCCGCTCTCTCTCTCCCTCTCTTCTGCTGATCTGTCTTTCTACCTCTCTTCTCCCGCTCTCTCTCCCCTCTCTTCTCCCGCTCTCTCTCCCCCTCTCTTCTCCCGCTCTCTCTCTCCCTCTCCCTCTCTTCTCCCGCTCTCTCTCTCCCCCTCTCTTCTCCCGCTCTCTCTCCCCCTCTCTTCTCCTGCTCTCTCTCTCCCTCTCTTCTCCCGCTCTCCCTCTCCCTCTCTTCTCCTGCTCTCTCCCTCTCTTCTCCCGCTCTCTCTCTCCCTCTCTTCTCCCGCTCTCTCTCTCCCTCTTTGTCTCCCGCTCTCTCTCTCCCTCTCGTTTGCTGCTCTCTCTCTCCCTCTCTTCTCCCGCGCTCTCTCTCCCTCTCTTCTCCTGCTCTCTCTCCCTCTCTTCTCCCGCTCTCTCTCTCTCCCTCTTAGTCTCCTGCTCTCTCTCTCCCTCTCTTCTGCGTCTCTCTCTCTCCCTCTCTTCTCCCGCGCTCTCTCTCTCCCTCTCTTCTCCCGCTCTCTCTCCCTCTCTTCTCCCGCTCTCTCTCCCCCTCTCTTCTCCTGCTCTCTCTCTCTCCCTCTCTTCACCCGCTCTCTCTCTTCCTCTCTTCTGCTCTCACTCCCTGTCTTCTCCCGCTCTCTATCTCCCTCTCTTCTCCCGCTCTCTCTCTCCCTCTCTTCTGCTGCTCTCTCTCTCCCTCTCTTCTGCTCTCTCTCCCTGTCTTCTCCCACTCTCTCTCTCTCCCTCTCTTCTGCTGCTCTGTCTTTCTCCCTCTCTTCTCCCGCTCTCTCTCCCTCTCCCTCTCTTCTCCCGCTCTCTCTCTCCCTCTTAGTCTCCCGCTCTCTCTCCCTCTCTTCTGCTGCTCTCCCTCTCCCTCTCTTCTCCCGCGCGTTCTCTCTCCCTCTCTTCTCCCGCTCTCTCTCCCTCTCTTCTCCCGCTCTCTCTCTCTCTCTTCCGTGCTCTCTCTCCCTCTCTTCTCCCGCTCTTTCTCTCTCTCCCTCTCTTCACCCGCTCTCTCTCTCCCTCTCTTCTCCTGCTCTCTCTCCCTCTCTTCTCCTGCTCTCTCTCTCCCTCTCTTCTCCCACTCTCTCTCTCTCCCTCTCTTCTGCTGCTCTGTCTTTCTCCCTCTCTTCTCCCGCTCTCTCTCTCCCTCTCCCTCTCTTCTCCCGCTCTCTCTCTCCCCTTCTCTTCTCCCGCTCTCTCTCCCCCTCTCTTCTCCTGCTCTCTCTCTCTCTCTCTTCCTCTCTTCTCCCGCTCTCTCTCTCCCTCTCTTCTCCTGCTCTCTCTCCCTCTCTTCTCCCGCTCTCTCCATCTCTTCTCCCGCTCTCTCTCCCTCTTAGTCTCCCGCTCTCTCTCCCTCTCTTCTGCTGCTCTCTCTGCCTCTCTTCTGCTGCTCTCTCTCTCTCCCTCTCATCTCCCGCTCTCTCTCCCTCTCTTCTCCCGCTCTCTCTCCCTCTCTTCTCCCGCGCTCTCTCTCTCTCTTCTCCCGCTCTCTCTCTCCCCCATCTTCTCCCGCTCTCTCGCTCTCCCCCTTTCTTCTCCTGCTCTCTCTCTCTCTCTTCTCCCTCTCTTCTCCTGCTCTCTCTCCCTCTCTTCTCCCTCTCTTCTCCCGCTCTCTCTTCTCCCTCTCTTCTCCCGCTCTCTCTCTCCCTCTCCCTCTCTTCTCCCGCTCTCTCTCTCCCTCTCTTCTCCCGTGCTCTCTCTCCCTCTCTTCTCCCGCTCTTTCTCTCTCTCCCTCTCTTCACCCGCTCTCTCTCCCTCTCTTCTCCTGCTCTCTCTCCCTCTCTTCTCCCGCTCTCTCTCTCCCTCTCTTCTCCCACTCTCTCTCTCTCCCTCTCTTCTCCCGCTCTCACTCTCCCTCTCTTCTCCCACTCTCTCTCTCTCCCTCTCTTCTGCTGCTCTGTCTTTCTCCCTCTCTTCTCCCGCTCTCTCTCTCTCCCTCTCTTCTCCCGCTCTCTCTCTCCCTCTCTTCTCCCACTCTCTCTCTCTCCCTCTCTTCTGCTGCTCTGTCTTTCTCCCTCTCTTCTCCCGCTCTCTCTCTCCCTCTCCCTCTCTTCTCCCGCTCTCTCTCTCCCTCTCTTCTCCCGTGCTCTCTCTCCCTCTCTTCTCCCGCTCTTTCTCTCTCTCCCTCTCTTCACCCGCTCTCTCTCCCTCTCTTCTCCTGCTCTCTCTCCCTCTCTTCTCCCGCTCTCTCTCTCCCTCTCTTCTCCCACTCTCTCTCTCTCCCTCTCTTCTGCTGCTCTGTCTTTCTCCCTCTCTTCTCCCGCTCTCTCTCTCCCTCTCCCTCTCTTCTCCCGCTCTCCCTCTCCCCTTCTCTTCTCCCGCTCTCTCTCCCCCTCTCTTCTCCTGCTCTCTCTCTCTCTCTCTCTCCCTCTCTTCTCCCGCTCTCTCTCTCTCTCTTCTCCTGCTCTCTCTCCCTCTCTCCTCCCGCTCTCTCCCTCTCTTCTCCCGCTCTCTCTCTCCCTCTTAGTCTCCCGCTCTCTCTCCGTCTCTTCTGCTGCTCTCCCTCTCCCTCTCTTCTCCCGCGCGTTCTCTCTCCCTCTCTTCTCCCGCTCTCTCTCCCTCTCTTCTCCCGCTCTCTCTCTCTCTCTTCCGTGCTCTCTCTCCCTCTCTTCTCCCGCTCTTTCTCTCTCTCCCTCTCTTCTCCTGCTCTCTCTCCCTCTCTTCTCCTGCTCTCTCTCTCCCTCTCTTCTCCCGCTCTCTCTCTCCCTCTCTTCTCCCACTCTCTCTCTCTCCCTCTCTTCTGCTGCTCTGTCTTTCTCCCTCTCTTCTCCCGCTCTCTCTCTCCCTCTCCCTCTCTTCTCCCGCTCTCTCTCTCCCCTTCTCTTCTCCCGCTCTCTCTCCCCCTCTCTTCTCCTGCTCTCTCTCTCTCTCCCTCTCTTCTCCCGCTCTCTCTCTCTCTCTTCTCCTGCTCTCTCTCCCTCTCTCCTCCCGCTCTCTCCCTCTCTTCTCCCGCTCTCTCTCTCCCTCTTAGTCTCCCGCTCTCTCTCCCTCTCTTCTGCTGCTCTCTCTCCCTCTCTTCTGCTGCTCTCTCTCTCCCTCTCTTCTCCCGCTCTCTCTCCCTCTCTTCTCCCGCTCTCTCTCCCTCTCTTCTCCCGCTCTCTCTCTCCCCCATCTTCTCCCGCTCTCTCTCTCTCCCCCTCTCTTCTCCTGCTCTCTCTCTCTCTCTTCTCCCTCTCGTTTCCTGCTCTCTCTCCCTCTCTTCTCCCGCTCTCTCTCTCCCCTTCTCTTCTCCCGCTCTCTCTCCCCCTCTCTTCTCCTGCTCTCTCTCTCTCTCTCTCTTCCTCTCTTCTCCCGCTCTCTCTCTCCCTCTCTTCTCCTGCTCTCTCTCCCTCTCTTCTCCCGCTCTCTCCATCTCTTCTCCCGCTCTCTCTCTCCCTCTTAGTCTCCCGCTCTCACTCCCTCTCTTCTGCTGCTCTCTCTGCCTCTCTTCTGCTGCTCTCTCTCTCTCCCTCTCTTCTCCCGCTCTCTCTCCCTCTCTTCTCCCGCTCTCTCTCCCTCTCTTCTCCCGCGCTCTCTCTCTCTTCTCCCGCTCTCTCTCTCCCCCATCTTCTCCCGCTCTCTCGCTCTCCCCCTTTCTTCTCCTGCTCTCTCTCTCTCTCTTCTCCCTCTCTTCTCCTGCTCTCTCTCCCTCTCTTCTCCCGCTCTCTCTTCTCCCTCTCTTCTCCCGCTCTCTCTCCCTCTCTTCTCCCGTGCTCTCTTCTCCCGCTCTCTCTCCCTCTCTTCTCCCGTGCTCTCTCTCCCTCTCTTCTCCCGCTCTTTCTCTCTCTCCCTCTCTTCACCCGCTCTCTCTCTCCCTCTCTTCTCCTGCTCTCTCTCCCTCTCTTCTCCCGCTCTCTCTCTCCTCCCACTCTCTCTCTCTCCCTCTCTTCTGCTGCTCTGTCTTTCTCCCTCTCTTCTCCCGCTCTCTCTCTCCCTCTCCCTCTCTTCTCCCGCTCTCTCTCTCCCCTTCTCTTCTCCCGCTCTCTCTCCCCCTCTCTTCTCCTGCTCTCTCTCTCTCTCTCTCCCTCTCTTCTCCCGCTCTCTCTCTCTCTCTCTTCTCCTGCTCTCTCTCCCTCTCTCCTCCCGCTCTCTCCCTCTCTTCTCCCGCTCTCTCTCTCCCTCTTAGTCTCCCGCTCTCTCTCCCTCTCTTCTGCTGCTCTCTCCCTCTCTTCTGCTGCTCTCTCTCTCCCTCTCTTCTCCCGCTCTCTCTCCCTCTCTTCTCCCGCTCTCTCTCCCTCTCTTCTCCCGCTCTCTCTCTCCCACATCTTCTCCCGCTCTCTCTCTCTCCCCCTCTCTTCTCCTGCTCTCTCTCTCTCTCTTCTCCATCTCTTCTCCTGCTCTCTCTCCCTCTCTTCTCCCGCTCTCTCTCTCCCTCTCTTCTCCCGCTCTCCCTTCTCCCTCTCTTCTCCCGCACTCTCTCTCCCTCTCTTCTCCCACTCTCTCTCTCCCTCTCTTCTGCTGCTCTGTCTTTCTCCCTCTCTTCTCCCGCTCTCTCTCTCCCTCTCCCTCTCTTCTCCCGCTCTCTCTCTCCCCTTCACTTCTCCCGCTCTCTCTCCCCCTCTCTTCTCCTGCTCTCTCTCTCTCTCTCTCTCCCTCTCTTCTCCCGCTCTCTCTCTCCCTCTCTTCTCCTGCTCTCTCTCCCTCTCTTCTCCCGCTCTCTCCCTCTCTTCTCCCGCTCTCTCTCTCCCTCTTAGTCTCCCGCTCTCTCTCCCTCTCTTCTGCTGCTCTCTCTCTCTCCCTCTCTTCTCCCGCTCTCTCTCCCTCTCTTCTCCCGCTCTCTCTCTCTCTTCTCCCGCTCTCTCTCCCCCATCTTCTCCCGCTCTCTCTCTCTCCCCCTCTCTTCTCCTGCTCTCTCTCTCTCTCTTCTCCCTCTCTTCTCCTGCTATCTCTCCCTCTCTTCTCCCGCTCTCTCTCTCTCTCTCTTCTCCCGCTCTCTCTTCTCCCTCTTAGTCTCCCGCTCTCTCTCTCCCTCTCTTCTGCTGCTCTCTCTCTCCCTCTCTTCTGCTGCTCTCTCTCTCTCTCTCTCTCCCCCTCTCTTCTCCTGCTCTCTCTCTCCCTCTCTTCTCCCGCTCTCTCTCTCTCCCCCTCTCTTCTCCCGCTCTCTCTCTCGCCATCTCTTCTCCCACTCTCTCTCCCTCTCTTCTGCTGCTCTCTCTCTCCCTCTCTTCTGCTGCTCTGTCTTTCTCCCTCTCTTCTCCCGTTCTCTCTCCCTCTCTTCTGCGGGTCTGTCTCTCCACCTCTCTTCTCCCGCTCTCTCTCTCCCTCTCATCTCCCGCTCTCTCCCCCTTTCTTCTCCCGCTCTCTTCTCCTGCTCTCTCTCTCTCCCTCTCTTCTCCCACTCTCTCTCCCTCTCTTCTCCTGCTCTCTCTCCCTCTCTTCTCCCGCGCTCTCTCTCTCCCTCTCTCCTCCCGCTCTCTCTCCCTCTCTTCTCCCGCTCTCTCTCCCCCTCTCTTCTCCTGCTCTCTCTCTCTCCCTCTCTTCACCCGCTCTCTCTCCCTCTCTTCTGCTCTCTCTCCCTGTCTTCTCCCGCTCTCTCTCTCCCTCTCTTCTCCCGCTCTCTCTCTCCCTCTCTTCTGCTGCTCTCTCTCTCCCTCTCTTCTGCTCTCTCTCCCTGTCTTCTCCCGCTCTCTCCCTCTCTTCTCCCACTCTCTCTCTCTCCCTCTCTTCTCCCGCTCTCTCTCCCTCTCTTCTGCTGCTCTCTCTCTCCCTCTCTTCCGCTCTCTCTCCCTGTCTTCTCCCGCTCTCTCTCCCTCTCTTCTCCCACTCTCTCTCTCCCTCTCTTCTGCTGCTCTGTCTTTTTCCCTCTCTTCTCCCGCTCTCTCTCCCTCTCCCTCTCTTCTCCCGCTCTCTCTCTCCCTCTTAGTCTCCCGCTCTCTCTCCCTCTCTTCTGCTGCTCTCCCTCTCCCTCGCTTCTCCCGTGCGTTCTCTCTCCCTCTCTTCTCCCGCTCTCTCTCTCTCCCTCTCTTCTCCCGCTCTCTCTCTCTCCCTCTCTTCCCCCGCTCTCTCTCTCTCTCTTCTGCTGCTCTCTCTCTCCCTCTCTTCTCCCACGCTCTCTCTCCCCCTCTCTTCTGCTCTCTCTCTCCCTCTCTTCTCCTGCTCTCTCTCTCCCTCTCTTCTCCCGCTCTCTCTCTCCCTCTTAGTCTCCCGCACTCTCTCTCCCTCTCTTCTGCTGCTCTCTCTCCATCTCTTCTGCTGCTCTCTCTCTCTCCCTCTCTTCTCCCGCTCTCTCTCTCTCCCCCTCTCTTCTCCCGCTCTCTCTCCCACTCTCTTCTCCTGCTCTCTCTCTCTCTCCCTCTCTTCTCTCGCTCTCTCTCTTTCCTCCTCTCTTCTCCCGTGCTCTCTCTCCCTCTCTTCTCCCGCTCCCTCTCTTTCCCCCTCTCTTCTCCCGTGCTCTCTCTACCTCTCTTCTCCCGCTCTCTCTCTCCCCCTCTCCTCTCCCGCTCTCTCTCCCTCTCTTCTCCTGCTCTCTCTCCCTCTCTTCTCCCGCTCTCTCTCTCCCTCTTAGTCTCCCGCTCTCTCTCTCCCTCTCTTCTGCTGCTCTCTCTCTCCCTTTCTTCTGCTGCTCTCTCTCCCCCTCTCTTCTCCCGCTCCCTCTCTTTCCCCCTCTCTTCTCCCGTGCTCTCTCTACCTCTCTTCTCCCGCTCTCTCTCTCCCCCTCTCTTCTCCCGCTCTCTCTCCCACTCTCTTCTCCTGCTCTCTCTCTCTCTCCCTCTCTTCTCCCACTCTCTCTCCCTCTCTTCTCCTGCTCTCTCTCCCTCTCTTCTCCCGCTCTCTCTCTCCCTCTCTTCTCCCGCTCTCTCTCTCCCTCTTAGTCTCCCGCTCTCTCTCTCCCTCTCTTCTGCTGCTCTCTCTCTCCCTTTCTTCTGCTGCTCTCTCTCCCCCTCTCTTCTCCCGCTCTCTTTCTCTCCCCCTCTCTTCTCCCGCTCTCTCTCTCCCTCTTAGTCTCCTGCTCTCTCTCCCTCTCTTCTGCTGCTCTCTCTCTCCCTCTCTTCTGCTGCTCTCTCTCTCCCTCTCTTCTCCCGCTCTCTCTCCCCCTCTCTTCTCCCGCTCTCTCTCTCTCCCTCTCTTCTCCCGCTCTCTCTCCCTCTCTTCTGCTGCTCTCTCTCTCTCCCTCTCTTCTCCCACTCTCTCTCTCCCTCTTAGTCTCCCGCTCTCTCTCTCTCCCTCTCTTCTCCCGCTCTCTCTCTCCCTCTCTTCTCCCACTCTCTCTCTCTCCCTCTCTTCTGCTGCTCTGTCTTTCTCCCTCTCTTCTCCCGCTCTCTCTCCCTCTCCCTCTCTTCTCCCGCTCTCTCTCTCCCTCTCTTCTCCCGTGCTCTCACTCCCTCTCTTCTCCCGCTCTTTCTCTCTCTCCCTCTCTTCACCCGCTCTCTCTCCCTCTCTTCTCCTGCTCTCTCTCCCTCTCTTCTCCCGCTCTCTCTCTCCCTCTCTTCTCCCACTCTCTCTCTCTCCCTCTCTTCTGCTGCTCTGTCTTTCTCCCTCTCTTCTCCCGCTCTCTCTCTCCCTCTCCCTCTCTTCTCCCGCTCTCTCTCTCCCCTTCTCTTCTCCCGCTCTCTCTCCCCCTCTCTTCTCCTGCTCTCTCTCTCTCTCTCTCCCTCTCTTCTCCCGCTCTCTCTCTCTCTCTTCTCCTGCTCTCTCTCCCTCTCTCCTCCCGCTCTCTCCCTCTCTTCTCCCGCTCTCTCTCTCCCTCTTAGTCTCCCGCTCTCTCTCCCTCTCTTCTGCTGCTCTCCCTCTCCCTCTCTTCTCCCGCGCGTTCTCTCTCCCTCTCTTCTCCCGCTCTCTCTCCCTCTCTTCTCCCGCTCTCTCTCTCTCTCTTCCGTGCTCTCTCTCCCTCTCTTCTCCCGCTCTTTCTCTCTCTCCCTCTCTTCACCCGCTCTCTCTCTCCCTCTCTTCTCCTGCTCTCTCTCCCTCTCTTCTCCTGCTCTCTCTCTCCCTCTCTTCTCCCGCTCTCTCTCTCCCTCTCTTCTCCCACTCTCTCTCTCTCCCTCTCTTCTGCTGCTCTGTCTTTCTCCCTCTCTTCTCCCGCTCTCTCTCTCCCTCTCCCTCTCTTCTCCCGCTCTCTCTCTCCCCTTCTCTTCTCCCGCTATCTCTCCCCCTCTCTTCTCCTGCTCTCTCTCTCTCCCTCTCTTCTCCCGCTCTCTCTCTCTCTCTCTTCTCCTGCTCTCTCTCCCTCTCTCCTCCCGCTCTCTCCCTCTCTTCTCCCGCTCTCTATCTCCCTCTTAGTCTCCCGCTCTCTCTCCCTCTCTTCTGCTGCTCTCTCTCCCTCTCTTCTGCCGCTCTCTCTCTCCCTCTCTTCTCCCGCTCTCTCTCCCTCTCTTCTCCCGCTCTCTCTCCCTCTCTTCTCCCGCTCTCTCTCTCCCCCATCTTCTCCCGCTCTCTCTCTCTCCCCCTCTCTTCTCCTGCTCTCTCTCTCTCTCTTCTCCCTCTCTTTTCCTGCTCTCTCTCCCTCTCTTCTCCTGCTCTCTCTCTCCCCTTCTCTTCTCCCGCTCTCTCTCCCCCTCTCTTCTCCTGCTCTCTCTCTCTCTCTCTCTTCCTCTCTTCTCCCGCTCTCTCTCTCCCTCTCTTCTCCTGCTCTCTCTCCCTCTCTTCTCCCGCTCTCTCCATCTCTTCTCCCGCTCTCTCTCTCCCTCTTAGTCTCCCGCTCTCACTCCCTCTCTTCTGCTGCTCTCTCTGCCTCTCTTCTGCTGCTCTCTCTCTCTCCCTCTCTTCTCCCGCTCTCTCTCCCTCTCTTCTCCCGCTCTCTCTCCCTCTCTTCTCCCGCGCTCTCTCTCTCTTCTCCCGCTCTCTCTCTCCCCCATCTTCTCCCGCTCTCTCGCTCTCCCCCTTTCTTCTACTGCTCTCTCTCTCTCTCTTCTCCCTCTCTTCTCCTGCTCTCTCTCCCTCTCTTCTCCCGCTCTCTCTTCTCCCTCTCTTCTCCCGCTCTCTCTCCCTCTCTTCTCCCGTGCTCTCTTCTCCCTCTCTTCTCCCGCTCTCTCTCCCTCTCTTCTCCCGTGCTCTCTCTCCCTCTCTTCTCCCGCTCTTTCTCTCTCTCCCTCTCTTCACCCGCTCTCTCTCTCCCTCTCTTCTCCTGCTCTCTCTCCCTCTCTTCTCCCGCTCTCTCTCTCCTCCCACTCTCTCTCTCTCCCTCTCTTCTGCTGCTCTGTCTTTCTCCCTCTCTTCTCCCGCTCTCTCTCTCCCTCTCCCTCTCTTCTCCCGCTCTCTCTCTCCCCTTCTCTTCTCCCGCTCTCTCTCCCCCTCTCTTCTCCTGCTCTCTCTCTCTCTCTCTCCCTCTCTTCTCCCGCTCTCTCTCTCTCTCTCTTCTCCTGCTCTCTCTCCCTCTCTCCTCCCGCTCTCTCCCTCTCTTCTCCCGCTCTCTCTCTCCCTCTTAGTCTCCCGCTCTCTCTCCCTCTCTTCTGCTGCTCTCTCCCTCTCTTCTGCTGCTCTCTCTCTCCCTCTCTTCTCCCGCTCTCTCTCCCTCTCTTCTCCCGCTCTCTCTCCCTCTCTTCTCCCGCTCTCTCTCTCCCCCATCTTCTCCCGCTCTCTCTCTCTCCCCCTCTCTTCTCCTGCTCTCTCTCTCTCTCTTCTCCATCTCTTCTCCTGCTCTCTCTCCCTCTCTTCTCCCGCTCTCTCTCTCCCTCTCTTCTCCCGCTCTCCCTTCTCCCTCTCTTCTCCCGCACTCTCTCTCCCTCTCTTCTCCCACTCTCTCTCTCTCCCTCTCTTCTGCTGCTCTGTCTTTCTCCCTCTCTTCTCCCGCTCTCTCTCTCCCTCTCCCTCTCTTCTCCCGCTCTCTCTCTCCCCTTCACTTCTCCCGCTCTCTCTCCCCCTCTCTTCTCCTGCTCTCTCTCTCTCTCTCTCTCCCTCTCTTCTCCCGCTCTCTCTCTCCCTCTCTTCTCCTGCTCTCTCTCCCTCTCTTCTCCCGCTCTCTCCCTCTCTTCTCCCGCTCTCTCTCTCCCTCTTAGTCTCCCGCTCTCTCTCCCTCTCTTCTGCTGCTCTCTCTCTCTCCCTCTCTTCTCCCGCTCTCTCTCCCTCTCTTCTCCCGCTCTCTCTCTCTTCTCCCGCTCTCTCTCCCCCATCTTCTCCCGCTCTCTCTCTCTCCCCCTCTCTTCTCCTGCTCTCTCTCTCTCTCTTCTCCCTCTCTTCTCCTGCTATCTCTCCCTCTCTTCTCCCGCTCTCTCTCTCTCTCTCTTCTCCCGCTCTCTCTTCTCCCTCTTAGTCTCCCGCTCTCTCTCTCCCTCTCTTCTGCTGCTCTCTCTCTCCCTCTCTTCTGCTGCTCTCTCTCTCTCTCTCTCCCCCTCTCTTCTCCTGCTCTCTCTCTCCCTCTCTTCTCCCGCTCTCTCTCTCTCCCCCTCTCTTCTCCCGCTCTCTCTCTCGCCATCTCTTCTCCCACTCTCTCTCCCTCTCTTCTGCTGCTCTCTCTCTCCCTCTCTTCTGCTGCTCTGTCTTTCTCCCTCTCTTCTCCCGCTCTCTCTCCCTCTCTTCTGCGGGTCTGTCTCTCCACCTCTCTTCTCCCGCTCTCTCTCTCCCTCTCATCTCCCGCTCTCTCCCCCTTTCTTCTCCCGCTCTCTTCTCCTGCTCTCTCTCTCTCTCCCTCTCTTCTCCCACTCTCTCTCCCTCTCTTCTCCTGCTCTCTCTCCCTCTCTTCTCCCGCGCTCTCTCTCTCCCTCTCTCCTCCCGCTCTCTCTCCCTCTCTTCTCCTGCTCTCTCTCCCTCTCTTCTCCCGCGCTCTCTCTCTCCCTCTCTCCTCCCGCTCTCTCCCCCTCTCTTCTCCTGCTCTCTCTCTCTCCCTCTCTTCACCCACTCTCTCTCCCTCTCTTCTGCTCTCTCTCCCTGTCTTCTCCCGCTCTCTCTCTCCCTCTCTTCTCCCGCTCTCTCTCTCCCTCTCTTCTGCTGCTCTCTCTCTCCCTCTCTTCTGCTCTCTCTCCCTGTCTTCTCCCGCTCTCTCCCTCTCTTCTCCCACTCTCTCTCTCTCCCTCTCTTCTCCCGCTCTCTCTCCCTCTCTTCTCCCGCTCTCTCTCTCCCTCTCTTCCGCTCTCTCTCCCTGTCTTCTCCCGCTCTCTCTCCCTCTCTTCTCCCACTCTCTCTCTCCCTCTCTTCTGCTGCTCTGTCTTTTTCCCTCTCTTCTCCCACTCTCTCTCCCTCTCCCTCTCTTCTCCCGCTCTCTCTCTCCCTCTTAGTCTCCCGCTCTCTCTCCCTCTCTTCTGCTGCTCTCCCTCTCCCTCGCTTCTCCCGTGCGTTCTCTCTCCCTCTCTTCTCCCGCTCTCTCTCTCTCCCTCTCTTCTCCCGCTCTCTCTCCCTCTCTTCCCCCGCTCTCTCTCTCTCTCTTCTGCTGCTCTCTCTCTCCCTCTCTTCTCCCACGCTCTCTCTCCCCCTCTCTTCTGCTCTCTCTCTCCCTCTCTTCTCCTGCTCTCTCTCTCCCTCTCTTCTCCCGCTCTCTCTCTCCCTCTTAGTCTCCCGCACTCTCTCTCCCTCTCTTCTGCTGCTCTCTCTCCATCTCTTCTGCTGCTCTCTCTCTCTCCCTCTCTTCTCTCGCTCTCTCTCTTTCCTCCTCTCTTCTCCCGTGCTCTCTCTCCCTCTCTTCTCCCGCTCTCTCTCTCTCCCCCTCTCTTCTCCCGCTCTCTCTCCCACTCTCTTCTCCTGCTCTCTCTCTCTCTCCCTCTCTTCTCTCGCTCTCTCTCTTTCCTCCTCTCTTCTCCCGTGCTCTCTCTCCCTCTCTTCTCCCGCTCCCTCTCTTTCCCCCTCTCTTCTCCCGTGCTCTCTCTACCTCTCTTCTCCCGCTCTCTCTCTCCCCCTCTCCTCTCCCGCTCTCTCTCCCTCTCTTCTCCTGCTCTCTCTCCCTCTCTTCTCCCGCTCTCTCTCTCCCTCTTAGTCTCCCGCTCTCTCTCTCCCTCTCTTCTGCTGCTCTCTCTCTCCCTTTCTTCTGCTGCTCTCTCTCCCCCTCTCTTCTCCCGCTCCCTCCTCCCGTGCTCTCTCTACCTCTCTTCTCCCGCTCTCTCTCTCCCCCTCTCTTCTCCCGCTCTCTCTCCCACTCTCTTCTCCTGCTCTCTCTCTCTCTCCCTCTCTTCTCCCACTCTCTCTCCCTCTCTTCTCCTGCTCTCTCTCCCTCTCTTCTCCCGCTCTCTCTCTCCCTCTCTTCTCCCGCTCTCTCTCTCCCTCTTAGTCTCCCGCTCTCTCTCTCCCTCTCTTCTGCTGCTCTCTCTCTCCCTTTCTTCTGCTGCTCTCTCTCCCCCTCTCTTCTCCCGCTCTCTTTCTCTCCCCCTCTCTTCTCCCGCTCTCTCTCTCCCTCTTAGTCTCCTGCTCTCTCTCCCTCTCTTCTGCTGCTCTCTCTCTCCCTCTCTTCTGCTGCTCTCTCTCTCCCGCTCTCTCTCCCCCTCTCTTCTCCCGCTCTCTCTCTCTCCCTCTCTTCTCCCGCTCTCTCTCCCTCTCTTCTGCTGCTCTCTCTCTCTCCCTCTCTTCGTCTCCCGCTCTCTCTCTCTCCCTCTCTTCTCCCGCTCTCTCTCTCCCTCTCTTCTGCTGCTCTCTCTCTCTCTCCCTCTCTTCTCCCGCTCTCTCCCTCCCTCTCTTCTCCCGCTCTCTCTCTCCCTCTCCCTCTCTTCTCCCGCTCTCTCTCCACCTCTCTTCTCCCACACTCTCTCTCCCCCTCTCTTCTCCTGCTCTCTCTCTCTCCCTCTCTTCTCCCGCTCTCTCTCTCCCTCTCTTCTCCTGCTCTCTCTCTCTCTTCTCCTGCTCTCTCTCTCCCTCTCTTCTCCCGCTCTCTCTCTCCCTCTTAGTCTCCCGCACGCTCTCTCCCTCTCTTCTGCTGCTCTCTCTCCATCTCTTCTGCTGCTCTCTCTCTCTCCCTCTCTTCTCTCGCTCTCTCTCTTTCCTCCTCTCTTCTCCCGTGCTCTCTCTCCCTCTCTTCTCCCGCTCTCTCTCTCTCCCCCTCTCTTCTCCCGCTCTCTCTCCCACTCTCTTCTCCTGCTCTCTCTCTCTCTCTCTCCCCCTCTCTTCTCCCGCTCTCTCTCTCCCTCTCCCTCTCTTCTCCCGCTCTCTCTCCCCCTCTCTTCTCCTGCTCTCTCTCCCTCTCTCTTCTCCTGCTCTCTCTCTCCCTCTCTTCTCCCGCTCTCCCTCTCCCTCTCTTGTCCTGCTCTCTCTCCCTCTCTTCTCCCGCTCTCTCTCTCCCTCTCTTCTCCCGCTCTCTCTCTCCCTCTTAGTCTCCCGCACGCTCTCTCCCTCTCTTCTGCTGCTCTCTCTCCATCTCTTCTGCTGCTCTCTCTCTCTCCCTCTCTTCTCTCGCTCTCTCTCTTTCCTCCTCTCTTCTCCCGTGCTCTCTCTCCCTCTCTTCTCCCGCTCTCTCTCTCTCCCCCTCTCTTCTCCCGCTCTCTCTCCCACTCTCTTCTCCTGCTCTCTCTCTCTCTCTCCCCCTCTCTTCTCCCGCTCTCTCTCTCCCTCTCCCTCTCTTCTCCCGCTCTCTCTCCCCCTCTCTTCTCCTGCTCTCTCTCCCTCTCTCTTCTCCTGCTCTCTCTCTCCCTCTCTTCTCCCGCTCTCCCTCTCCCTCTCTTGTCCTGCTCTCTCTCCCTCTCTTCTCCCGCTCTCTCTCTCCCTCTCTTCTCCCGCTCTCTCTCTCTCCCTCTTTGTCTCCCGCTCTCTCTCTCCCTCTCGTTTGCTGCTCTCTCTCTCCCTCTCTTCTCCCGCGCTCTCTCTCCCTCTCTTCTCCTGCTCTCTCTCCCTCTCTTCTCCCGCTCTCTCTCTCTCCCTCTTAGTCTCCTGCTCTCTCTCTCCCTCTCTTCTGCTGCTCTCTCTCCCTCTCTTCTCCCACGCTCTCTCTCTCCCTCTCTCCTCCCGCTCTCTCTCCCTCTCTTCTCCCGCTCTCTCTCCCTCTCTTCTCCCGCTCTCTCTACCCCTCTCTTCTCCTGCTCTCTCTCTCTCCCTCTCTTCACCTGCTCTCTCTCTCCCTCTCTTCTGCTCTCTCCCTGTCTTCTCCCACTCTCTCTCTCCCTCTCTTCTGCTGCTCTCTCTCTCCCTCTCTTCTGCTCTCTCTCCCTGTCTTCTCCCACTCTCTCTCTCTCCCTCTCTTCTGCTGCTCTGTCTTTCTCCCTCTCTTCTCCCGCTCTCTCTCCCTCTCCCTCTCTTCTCCCGCTCTCTCTCTCCCTCTTAGTCTCCCGCTCTCTCTCCCTCTCTTCTGCTGCTCTCCCTCTCCCTCTCTTCTCCCGCGCGTTCTCTCTCCCTCTCTTCTCCCGCTCTCTCTCTCTCCCTCTCTTCTCCCACTCTCTCTCTCTTCTGCTGCTCTCTCTCCCTCTCTTCTCCCACGCTCTCTCCCCCTCTCTTCTCCCACTCTCTCTCCCTCTCTTCTCCCGTGCTCTCTCTCCCTCTCTTCTCCCGCTCTTTCTCTCTCCCTCTCTTCACCCGCTCTCTCTCTCCCTCTCTTCTCCTGCTCTCTCTCCCTCTCTTCTCCTGCTCTCTCTCCCCCTCTCTTCTCCCGCTCTCTCTCCCACTCTCTTCTCCTGCTCTCTCTCTCTCTCTCCCCCTCTCTTCTCCCGCTCTCTCTCTCCCTCTCCCTCTCTTCTCCCGCTCTCTCTCCCCCTCTCTTCTCCTGCTCTCTCTCCCTCTCTCTTCTCCTGCTCTCTCTCTCCCTCTCTTCTCCCGCTCTCCCTCTCCCTCTCTTCTCCTGCTCTCTCTCCCTCTCTTCTCCCGCTCTCTCTCTCCCTCTCTTCTCCCGCTCTCTCTCTCTCCCTCTTTGTCTCCCGCTCTCTCTCTCCCTCTCGTTTGCTGCTCTCTCTCTCCCTCTCTTCTCCCGCGCTCTCTCTCCCTCTCTTCTCCTGCTCTCTCTCCCTCTCTTCTCCCGCTCTCTCTCTCTCCCTCTTAGTCTCCTGCTCTCTCTCTCCCTCTCTTCTGCTGCTCTCTCTCCCTCTCTTCTCCCACGCTCTCTCTCTCCCTCTCTCCTCCCGCTCTCTCTCCCTCTCTTCTCCCGCTGTCTCTCCCTCTCTTCTCCCGCTCTCTCTACCCCTCTCTTCTCCTGCTCTCTCTCTCTCCCTCTCTTCACCTGCTCTCTCTCTCCCTCTCTTCTGCTCTCTCCCTGTCTTCTCCCACTCTCTCTCTCCCTCTCTTCTGCTGCTCTCTCTCTCCCTCTCTTCTGCTCTCTCTCCCTGTCTTCTCCCACTCTCTCTCTCTCCCTCTCTTCTGCTGCTCTGTCTTTCTCCCTCTCTTCTCCCGCTCTCTCTCCCTCTCCCTCTCTTCTCCCGCTCTCTCTCTCCCTCTTAGTCTCCCGCTCTCTCTCCCTCTCTTCTGCTGCTCTCCCTCTCCCTCTCTTCTCCCGCGCGTTCTCTCTCCCTCTCTTCTCCCGCTCTCTCTCTCTCCCTCTCTTCTCCCACTCTCTCTCTCTTCTGCTGCTCTCTCTCCCTCTCTTCTCCCACGCTCTCTCCCCCTCTCTTCTCCCACTCTCTCTCCCTCTCTTCTCCCGTGCTCTCTCTCCCTCTCTTCTCCCGCTCTTTCTCTCTCCCTCTCTTCACCCGCTCTCTCTCTCCCTCTCTTCTCCTGCTCTCTCTCCCTCTCTTCTCCTGCTCTCTCTCTCCCTCTCTTCTGCTGCTCTCTCTCTCTCCCTCTCTTCTCTCGCTCTCTCTCTTTCCTCCTCTCTTCTCCCGTGCTCTCTCTCCCTCTCTTCTCCCGCTCTCTCTCTCCCCCTCTCTTCTCCCGCTCTCTCTCCCACTCTCTTCTCCTGCTCTCTCTCTCTCTCTCCCTCTCTTCTCTCGCTCTCTCTCTTTCCTCCTCTCTTCTCCCGTGCTCTCTCTCCCTCTCTTCTCCCGCTCTCTCTCTCTCCCCCTCTCTTCTCCCGCTCTCTCTCCCACTCTCTTCTCCTGCTCTCTCTCTCTCTCTCTCCCCCTCTCTTCTCCCGCTCTCTCTCTCCCTCTCCCTCTCTTCTCCCGCTCTCTCTCCCCCTCTCTTCTCCTGCTCTCTCTCCCTCTCTCTTCTCCTGCTCTCTCTCTCCCTCTCTTCTCCCGCTCTCCCTCTCCCTCTCTTGTCCTGCTCTCTCTCCCTCTCTTCTCCCGCTCTCTCTCTCCCTCTCTTCTCCCGCTCTCTCTCTCCCTCTTTGTCTCCCGCTCTCTCTCTCCCTCTCGTTTGCTGCTCTCTCTCTCCCTCTCTTCTCCCGCGCTCTCTCTCCCTCTCTTCTCCTGCTCTCTCTCCCTCTCTTCTCCCGCTCTCTCTCTCTCCCTCTTAGTCTCCTGCTCTCTCTCTCCCTCTCTTCTGCTGCTCTCTCTCCCTCTCTTCTCCCACGCTCTCTCTCTCCCTCTCTCCTCCCGCTCTCTCTCCCTCTCTTCTCCCGCTCTCTCTCCCTCTCTTCTCCCGCTCTCTCTACCCCTCTCTTCTCCTGCTCTCTCTCTCCCTCTCTTCTCCCGCTCTCCCTCTCTTGTCCTGCTCTCTCTCCCTCTCTTCTCCCGCTCTCTCTCTCCCTCTCTTCTCCCGCTCTCTCTCTCCCTCTTAGTCTCCCGCACGCTCTCTCCCTCTCTTCTGCTGCTCTCTCTCCATCTCTTCTGCTGCTCTCTCTCTCTCCCTCTCTTCTCTCGCTCTCTCTCTTTCCTCCTCTCTTCTCCCGTGCTCTCTCTCCCTCTCTTCTCCCGCTCTCTCTCTCTCCCCCTCTCTTCTCCCGCTCTCTCTCCCACTCTCTTCTCCTGCTCTCTCTCTCTCTCTCCCCCTCTCTTCTCCCGCTCTCTCTCTCCCTCTCCCTCTCTTCTCCCGCTCTCTCTCCCCCTCTCTTCTCCTGCTCTCTCTCCCTCTCTCTTCTCCTGCTCTCTCTCTCCCTCTCTTCTCCCGCTCTCCCTCTCCCTCTCTTGTCCTGCTCTCTCTCCCTCTCTTCTCCCGCTCTCTCTCTCCCTCTCTTCTCCCGCTCTCTCTCTCCCTCTTTGTCTCCCGCTCTCTCTCTCCCTCTCGTTTGCTGCTCTCTCTCTCCCTCTCTTCTCCCGCGCTCTCTCTCCCTCTCTTCTCCTGCTCTCTCTCCCTCTCTTCTCCCGCTCTCTCTCTCTCCCTCTTAGTCTCCTGCTCTCTCTCTCCCTCTCTTCTGCTGCTCTCTCTCCCTCTCTTCTCCCGCTCTCTCTCCCTCTCCCTCTCTTCTCCCACTCTCTCTCTCCCTCTTAGTCTCCCGCTCTCTCTCCCTCTCTTCTGCTGCTCTCCCTCTCCCTCTCTTCTCCCGCGCGTTCTCTCTCCCTCTCTTCACCTGCTCTCTCTCTCCCTCTCTTCTGCTCTCTCCCTGTCTTCTCCCGCTCTCTCTCTCCCTCTCTTCTCCCGCTCTCTCTCTCCCTCTCTTCTGCTGCTCTCTCTCTCCCTCTCTTCTGCTCTCTCTCCCTGTCTTCTCCCACTCTCTCTCTCTCCCTCTCTTCTGCTGCTCTGTCTTTCTCCCTCTCTTCTCCCGCTCTCTCTCCCTCTCCCTCTCTTCTCCCGCTCTCTCTCTCCCTCTTAGTCTCCCGCTCTCTCTCCCTCTCTTCTGCTGCTCTCCCTCTCCCTCTCTTCTCCCGCGCGTTCTCTCTCCCTCTCTTCTCCCGCTCTCTCTCTCTCCCTCTCTTCTCCCACTCTCTCTCTCTTCTGCTGCTCTCTCTCTCCATCTCTTCTCCCACGCTCTCTCCCCCTCTCTTCTCCCACTCTCTCTCCCTCTCTTCTCCCGTGCTCTCTCTCCCTCTCTTCTCCCGCTCTTTCTCTCTCCCTCTCTTCACCCGCTCTCTCCCTCCCTCTCTTCTCCTGCTCTCTCTCCCTCTCTTCTCCTGCTCTCTCTCTCCCTCTCTTCTGCTGCTCTGTCTTTCTCCCTCTCTTCTCCCGCTCTCTCTCTCCCTCTTCCTCTCTTCTCCCGCTCTCTCTCTCCCCTTCTCTTCTCCCGCTCTCTCTCCCCCTCTCTTCTCCTGCTCTCTCTCTCTCTCTCCCTCTCTTCTCCTGCTCTCTCCCTCTCTCCCTCTCTTCTCCTGCTCTCTCTCCCTCTCTTCTCCCGCTCTCTCCCTCTCTTCTCCCGCTCTCTCTCTCCCTCTTAGTCTCCCGCTCTTCTCCCTCTCTTCTGCTGCTCTCTCTCTCTCCCTCTCTTCTCCCGCTCACTCTCTCTCTTCTCCCGGTCTGTCTCTCCCCCATCTACTCCCGCTCTCTCTCTCTCCCCCTCTCTTCTCCTGCTCTCTCTCTCTCTCTTCTCCCTCTCTTCTCCCGCTCTTTCTCTCCCTCTCTTCTCCCGCTCTCTCTTCTCCCTCTTAGTCTCCCGCTCTCTCTCTCCCTCTCTTCTGCCGCTCTCTCTCTCTCTCTCCCCCTCTCTTCTCCTGCTCTCTCTCTCCCTCTCTTCTCCCGCTCTCTCTCTCTTCCCCTCTCTTCTCCCGCTCTCTCTCTCCCCCTCTCTTCTCCCGCTCTCTCTCTCTCGCCATCTCTTCTCCCACTCTCTCTCCCTCTCTTCTGCTGCTCTCTCTCTCCCTCTCTTCTGCTGCTCTGTCTTTCTCCCTCTCTCTCCCTCTCTTCTCACGTGCTCTCTCTCCCTCTCTTCTCCTGCTCTCTCTCTCCCTCTCCCTCTCTTCGCCTGCTCTCTCTCTCCCTCTCTTCTCCCGCTCTCTCTCTCCCTCTCTTCTCCTGCTCTCTCTCCCTCTCTTCTCCCGCTCTCTCTCTCTCCCTCTTAGTCTCCCGCTCTCTCTCTCCCTCTCTTCTGCTGCTCTCTCTCCCTCTCTTCTGCTGCTCTCTCTCCCTCTCTTCTGCTGCTCTATCTCTCCCTCTCTTCTGCTGCTCTCTCTCTCTCCCTCTCTTCTCCCGCTCTCTCGCTCTCCCTCTCTTCTCCCGCTCTCTCTCCCCCTCTCTTCTCCCGCTCTCTCTCCCCCTCTCTTCTCCTGTTCTCTCTCTCTCTCTCCCTTTCTTCACCCGCTCTCTCCCTCTCCCTCTCTTCTGCTCTCTCTCCCTGTCTTCTCCCGCTCTCTCTCCCTCTCTTCTCCCACTCTCGCTCTCTCCCACCTTCTGCTGCTCTGTCTTTCTCCCTCTCTTCTCCCGCTCTCTATCTCCCTCTCCCTCTCTTCTCCCGCTCTCTCTCTCCCTCTCTTCTCCCGCTCTCTCTCTCCCTCTCTTCTCCCGCGCTCTCTCTCTCCCTCTCTACTCCCGCTCTCTCTCTCTCTCTTCTGCTGCTCTCTCTCTCCCTCTCTTCTCCCGCGCTCTCTCTCTCCCTCTCTTCTTCCGCTCTCTCCCTCTCTTCTCCCGCTCTCTCCCTCTCTTCTCCCGTGCTCTCTCTCCCTCTCTTCTCCCGCTCTCTCTCTCTCCCTGTCTTCTCCTGCTCTCTCTCCATCTCTTCTCCCGCTCTCTCTCTCCCTCTCTTCTTCGCTCTCTCTCCCCCTCTCTTCTCCCGCTCTCTCCCCCTCTCTCTCTCTCTTCTCCCGCTCTCTCTCCCTCTCTTCTCCTGCTCTCTCTCCCTCTCTTCTACCGCTCTCTCTCCCTCTCTTCTCCTGCTCTCTCTCTCCCTCTTAGTCTCCCGCTCTCTCTCTCTCCCTCTCTTCTGCTGCTCTCTCTCTCCCTCTCTTCTCCCGCTCTCTCTCTCCCTCTCTTCTCCCGCTCTCTCTCTCCCTCTCTTCTCCCGCTCTCTCTTCTCCCACTTAGTCTCCCGCTCTCTCTCCCTCTCTTCTCCCTCTCTCTCTCCCTCTCTTCTCCCGCTCTCTCTCCCTCTCTTCTCCTGCTCTCTCTCTCCCTCTTAGTCTCCCGCTCTCTCTCTCTCCCTCTCTTCTGCTGCTCTGTCTTTCTCCCTCTCTTCTCCCGCTCTCTCTCTCCCTCTTCCTATCTTCTCCCGCTCTCTCTCTCCCCTTCTCTTCTCCCGCTCTCTCTCCCCCTCTCTTCTCCTGCTCTCTCTCTCTCTCTCCCTCTCTTCTCCTGCTCTCTCTCTCTCTCCCTCTCTTCTCCTGCTCTCTCTCCCTCTCTTCTCCCGCTCTCTCCCTCTCTTCTCCCACTCTCTCTCTCCCTCTTAGTCTCCCGCTCTTCTCCCTCTCTTCTGCTGCTCTCTCTCCCTCTCTTCTGCTGCTCTCTCTCTCTCCCTCTCTTCTCCCGCTCACTCTCTCTCTTCTCCCGGTCTGTCTCTCCCCCATCTACTCCCGCTCTCTCTCTCTCCCCCATCTACTCCCGCTCTCTCTCTCTCCCCCTCTCTTCTCCTGCTCTCTCTCTCTCTCTTCTCCCTCTCTTCTCCCGCTCTTTCTCTCCCTCTCTTCTCCCGCTCTCTCTTCTCCCTCTTAGTCTCCCGCTCTCTCTCTCCCTCTCTTCTGCCGCTCTCTCTCTCTCTCTCCCCCTCTCTTCTCCTGCTCTCTCTCTCCCTCTCTTCTCCCGCTCTCTCTCTCTTCCCCTCTCTTCTCCCGCTCTCTCTCTCCCCCTCTCTTCTCCCGCTCTCTCTCTCTCGCCATCTCTTCTCCCACTCTCTCTCCCTCTCTTCTGCTGCTCTCTCTCTCCCTCTCTTCTGCTGCTCTGTCTTTCTCCCTCTCTCTCCCTCTCTTCTCACGTGCTCTCTCTCCCTCTCCTCCTGCTCTCTCTCTCCCTCTCCCTCTCTTCGCCTGCTCTCTCTCTCCCTCTCTTCTCCCGCTCTCTCTCTCCCTCTCTTCTCCTGCTCTCTCTCCCTCTCTTCTCCCGCTCTCTCTCTCTCCCTCTTAGTCTCCCGCTCTCTCTCTCCCTCTCTTCTGCTGCTCTCTCTCCCTCTCTTCTGCTGCTCTCTCTCCCTCTCTTCTGCTGCTCTATCTCTCCCTCTCTTCTGCTGCTCTCTCTCTCTCCCTCTCTTCTCCCGCTCTCTCGCTCTCCCTCTCTTCTCCCGCTCTCTCTCCCCCTCTCTTCTCCCGCTCTCTCTCCCCCTCTCTTCTCCTGTTCTCTCTCTCTCTCTCCCTTTCTTCACCCGCTCTCTCCCTCTCCCTCTCTTCTGCTCTCTCTCCCTGTCTTCTCCCGCTCTCTCTCCCTCTCTTCTCCCACTCTCGCTCTCTCCCACCTTCTGCTGCTCTGTCTTTCTCCCTCTCTTCTCCCGCTCTCTATCTCCCTCTCCCTCTCTTCTCCCGCTCTCTCTCTCCCTCTCTTCTCCCGCTCTCTCTCTCCCTCTTAGTCTCCCGCTCTCTCTCCCTCTCTTCTGCTGCTCTCTCTCTCCCTCTCTTCTCCCGCGCTCTCTCTCTCCCTCTCTACTCCCGCTCTCTCTCTCTCTCTTCTGCTGCTCTCTCTCTCCCTCTCTTCTCCCGCGCTCTCTCTCTCCCTCTCTTCTTCCGCTCTCTCCCTCTCTTCTCCCGTGCTCTCTCTCCCTCTCTTCTCCCGCTCTCTCTCTCTCCCTGTCTTCTCCTGCTCTCTCTCCATCTCTTCTCCCGCTCTCTCTCTCCCTCTCTTCTTCGCTCTCTCTCCCCCTCTCTTCTCCCGCTCTCTCCCCCTCTCTCTCTCTCTCTTCTCCCGCTCTCTCTCCCTCTCTTCTCCTGCTCTCTCTCCCTCTCTTCTCCCGCTTTCTCTCCCTCTCTTCTCCTGCTCTCTCTCTCCCTCTTAGTCTCCCGCTCTCTCTCTCTCCCTCTCTTCTGCTGCTCTCTCTCTCCCTCTCTTCTCCCGCTCTCTCTCTCCCTCTCTTCTCCCGCTCTCTCTCTCCCTCTCTTCTCCCGCTCTCTCTTCTCCCACTTAGTCTCCCGCTCTCTCTCCCTCTCTTCTCCCGCTCTCTCTCCCTCTCTTCTCCCGCACTCTCTCCCTCTCTTCTCCCACTCTCTCTCTCTCCCTCTCATCTGCTGCTCTGTCTCTCCCTCTCTTCTGCTGCTCTCTCTCTCCCTCTCTTCTCCCGCTCTCTCCCTCTCTTCTCCCGCTCTCTCTCTCCCTCACTTCTCCCGCTCTCTCTCTCCCTCTCTTCTGCTGATCTGTCTTTCTCCCTCTCTTCTCCCGCTCTCTCTCCCTCTCCCTCTCTTCTCCCGCTCTCTCTCCCTCTTAGTCTCCTGCTCTCTCTCTCCCTCTCTTCTGCGTCTCTCTCTCTCCCTCTCTTCTCCCGCGCTCTCTCTCTCCCTCTCTTCTCCTGCTCTCTCTCCCTCTCTTCTCCCGCTCTCTCTCTCCCTCTCTTCTCCCACTCTCTCTCTCTCCCTCTCTTCTGCTGCTCTGTCTTTCTCCCTCTCTTCTCCCGCTCTCTCTCTCCCTCTCCCTCTCTTCTCCCGCTCTCTCTCTCTCCCCTTCTCTTCTCCCGCTCTCTCTCCCCCTCTCTTCTCCTGCTCTCTCTCTCTCTCTCTCCCTCTCTTCTCGCGCTCTCTCTCTCCCTCTCTTCTCCTGCTCTCTCTCCCTCTCTTCTCCCGCTCTCTCCATGTCTTCTCCCGCTCTCTCTCTCCCTCTTAGTCTCCCGCTCTCTCTCCCTCTCTTCTGCTGCTCTCTCTGCCTCTCTTCTGCTGCTCTCTCTCTCTCCCTCTCTTCTCCCGCTCTCTCTCCCTCTCTCTCTCCCTCTCTTCTCCCGCGCTCTCTCTCTCTTCTCCCGCTCTCTCTCTCCCCCATCTTCTCCCGCTCTCTCGCTCTCCCCCTTTCTTCTCCTGCTCTCTCTCTCTCTCTCTTCTCCCTCTCTTCTCCTGCTCTCTCTCCCTCTCTTCTCCCGCTCTCTCTTCTCCCTCTCTTCTCCCGCTCTCTCTCCCTCTCTTCTCCCGTGCTCTCTTCTCCCTCTCTTCTCCCGCTCTCTCTCTCCCTCTCTTCTCCCACTCTCTCTCTCTCTCCCTCTCTTCTGCTGCTCTGTCTTTCTCCCTCTCTTCTCCCGCTCTCTCTCCCTCTCCCTCTCTTCTCCCGCTCTCTCTCTCCCTCTCTTCTCCCGTGCTCTCTCTCCCTCTCTTCTCCCGCTCTTTCTCTCTCTCCCTCTCTTCACCCGCTCTCTCTCTCCCTCTCTTCTCCTGCTCTCTCTCCCTCTCTTCTCCCGCTCTCTCTCCCTCTCTTCTCCCACTCTCTCTCTCTCCCTCTCTTCTGCTGCTCTGTCTTTCTCCCTCTCTTCTCCCGCTCTCTCTCTCCCTCTCCCTCTCTTCTCCCGCTCTCTCTCCCCTTCTCTTCTCCCCCTCTCTTCTCCTGCTCTCTCTCTCTCTCTCCCTCTCTTCTCCCGCTCTCTCTCTCTCTTCTCCTGCTCTCTCTCCCTCTCTCCTCCCGCTCTCTCCCTCTCTTCTCCCGCTCTCTCTCTCCCTCTTAGTCTCCCGCTCTCTCTCCCTCTCTTCTGCTGCTCTCTCTCCCTCTCTTCTGCTGCTCTCTCTCTCCCTCTCTTCTCCCGCTCTCTCTCCCTCTCTTCTCCCGCTCTCTCTCCCTCTCTTCTCCCGCTCTCTCTCTCCCCCATCTTCTCCCGCTCTCTCTCTCCCTCTCTTCTGCTGATCTGTCTTTCTCCCTCTCTTCTCCCGCTCTCTCTCCCTCTCCCTCTCTTCTCCCGCTCTCTCTCCCTCTTAGTCTCCTGCTCTCTCTCTCCCTCTCTTCTGCGTCTCTCTCTCTCCCTCTCTTCTCCCGCGCTCTCTCTCTCCCTCTCTTCTCCTGCTCTCTCTCCCTCTCTTCTCCCGCTCTCTCTCTCCCTCTCTTCTCCCACTCTCTCTCTCTCCCTCTCTTCTGCTGCTCTGTCTTTCTCCCTCTCTTCTCCCGCTCTCTCTCTCCCTCTCCCTCTCTTCTCCCGCTCTCTCTCTCTCCCCTTCTCTTCTCCCGCTCTCTCTCCCCCTCTCTTCTCCTGCTCTCTCTCTCTCTCTCTCCCTCTCTTCTCGCGCTCTCTCTCTCCCTCTCTTCTCCTGCTCTCTCTCCCTCTCTTCTCCCGCTCTCTCTCCCTCTCTTCTCCCGCTCTCTCTCTCCCCCATCTTCTCCCGCTCTCTCTCTCTCCCCCTCTCTTCTCCTGCTCTCTCTCTCTCTCTTCTCCCTCTCTTCTCCTGCTCTCTCTCCCTCTCTTCTCCCGCTCTCTCTCTCACACTCTCTTCTCCCGCTCTCCCTTCTCCCTCTCTTCTCCCGCTCTCTCTCTCTCTTCTCCCGCTCTCTCTCCCCCATCTTCTCCCGCTCTCTCTCTCTCCCCCTCTCTTCTCCTGCTCTCTCTCTCTCTCTTCTCCCTCTCTTCTCCTGCTATCTCTCCCTCTCTTCTCCCGCTCTCTCTCTCCCTCTCTCTTCTCCCTCTTAGTCTCCCGCTCTCTCTCTCCCTCTCTTCTGCTGCTCTCTCTCTCCCTCTCTTCTGCTGCTCTCTCTCTCTCTCTCTCCCCCTCTCTTCTCCTGCTCTCTCTCTCCCTCTCTTCTCCCGCTCTCTCTCTCTCCCCCTCTCTTCTCCCGCTCTCTCTCTCCCCCTCTCTTCTCCCGCTCTCTCTCTCTATCGCCATCTCTTCTCCCACTCTCTCTCCCTCTCTTCTGCTGCTCTGTCTTTCTCCCTCTCTTCTCCCGCTCTCTCTCCCTCTCTTCTGCGGCTCTGTCTCTCCCCCTCTCTTCTCCCGCTCTCTCTCTCCCTCTCATCTCCCGCTCTCTCCCCCTTTCTTCTCCCGCTCTCTTCTCCTGCTCTCTCTCTCTCCCTCTCTTCTCCCACTCTCTCTCCCTCTCTTCTCCTGCTCTCTCTCTCCCTCTCTTCTCCCGCTCTCTCTCTCCCCCTCTCTTCTCCCGCTCTCTCTCTCCCTCTCTTCTCCCGCTCTCTCTCTCCCCCTTTCTTCTCCCGCTCTCTTCTCCTGCTCTCTCTCTCTCTCCCTCTCTTCTCCCACTCTCTCTCCCTCTCTTCTCCTGCTCTCTCTCCCTCTCTTCTCCCGCTCTCTCTCTCCCCCTCTCTTCTCCCGCTCTCTCCGTCTTTTCTCCCGCTCTCTCTCTCTCCCTCTCTTCTCCCACTCTCTCTCCCTCTCTTCTGCTGCTCTCTCTCTCCCTCTCTTCTCCCGCGCTCTCTCTCTCCCTCTCTCCTCCCGCTCTCTCTCCCTCTCTTCTCCCGCTCTCTCTCCCCCTCTCTTCTCCTGCTCTCTCTCTCCCTCTATTCACCCGCTCTCTCTCCCTCTCTTCTGCTCTCTCTCCCTGTCTTCTCCCGCTCTCTCTCTCCCTCTCTTCTCCCGCTCTCTCTCTCCCTCTCTTCTGCTGCTCTCTCTCTCCCTCTCTTCTGCTCTCTCTCCCTGTCTTCTCCCGCTCTCTCCCTCTCTTCTCCCACTCTCTCTCTCCCTCTCTTCTCCCGCTCTCTCTCTCCCTCTCTTCTGCTGCTCTCTCTCTCCCTCTCTTCTGCTCTCTCTCCCTGTCTTCTCCCGCTCTCTCCCTGTCTTCTCCCGCTCTCTCTCCCTCTCTTCTCCCACTCTCTCTCTCCCTCTCTTCTGCTGCTCTGTCTTTTTCCCTCTCTTCTCCCGCTCTCTCTCCCTCTCCCTCTCTTCTCCCGCTCTCTCTCTCTCCCTCTTAGTCTCCCGCTCTCTCTCCCTCTCTTCTGCTGCTCTCCCTCTCCCTCGCTTCTCCCGCGCGTTCTCTCTCCCTCTCTTCTCCCGCTCTCTCTCTCTCCCTCTCTTCTCCCGCTCTCTCTCTCTCCCTCTCTTCTCCCGCTCTCTCTCTCTCCCTCTCTTCTCCAACTCTCTCTCTCTCTCTTCTGCTGCTCTCTCTCTCCCTCTCTTCTCCCACGCTCTCTCTCCCCCTCTCTTCTCCCACTCTCTCTCCCTCTCTTCTCCTGTGCTCTCTCTCCCTCTCTTCTCCCGCTCTTTCTCTCTCTCCCTCTCTTCACCCGCTCTCTCTCTCTCCCTCTCTTCTCCTGCTCTCTCTCCCTCTCTTCTCCCACTCTCTCTCTCTCCCTCTCTTCTGCTGCTCTGTCTTTCTCCCTCTCTTCTCCCGCTCTCTCTCTCCCTCTCCTCTCCCGCTCTCTCTCTCCCCTTCTCTTCTCCCGCTCTCTCTCCCCCTCTCTTCTCCTGCTCTCTCTCTCTCTCCCTCTCTTCTCCCGCTCTCTCTCTCCCCTTCTCTTCTCCCACTCTCTCTCCCCCTCTCTTCTCCTGCTCTCTCTCTCTCCCTCTCTTCTGCTGCTCTGTCTTTCTCCCTCTCTTCTCCCACTCTCTCTCTCCCTCTCCTCTCCCGCTCTCTCTCTCCCTCTCTTCTCCCACTCTCTCTCTCTCCCTCTCTTCTGCTGCTCTGTCTTTCTCCCTCTCTTCTCCCGCTCTCTCTCTCCCTCTCTTCTCCCGCTCTCTCTCTCCCTCTCTCCTCTCGCTCTCTCTCCCTCTCTTCTCCCGCTCTCTCTCCCTCTCTTCTCCCGCTCTCTCTCCCCCTCTCTTCTCCTGCTCTCTCTCTCTCCCTCTCTTCACCCGCTCTCTCTCCCTCTCTTCTGCTCTCTCTCCCTGTCTTCTCCCGCTCTCTCTCTCCCTCTCTTCTCCCGCTCTCTCTCTCCCTCTCTTCTGCTGCTCTCTCTCTCCCTCTCTTCTGCTCTCTCTCCCTGTCTTCTCCCGCTCTCTCTCCCTCTCTTCTCCGACTCTCTCTCTCTCCCTCTCTTCTGCTGCTCTCTCTCTCCCTCTCTTCCGCTCTCTCTCCCTGTCTTCTCCCGCTCTCTCTCCCTCTCTTCTCCCACTCTCTCTCACCCTCTCTTCTGCTGCTCTGTCTTTTTCCCTCTCTTCTCCCGCTCTCTCCCTCTCCCTCTCTTCTCCCGCTCTCTCTCTCCCTCTTAGTCTCCCGCTCTCTCTCCCTCTCCCTCGCTTCTCCCGCGCGTTCTCTCTCCCTCTCTTCTCCCGCTCTCTGTCTCTCCCTCTCTTCTCCCGCTCTCTCTCTCTCCCTCTCTTCTCCCACTCTCTCTCTCTTCTGCTGCTCTCTCTCTCCCTCTCTTCTCCCACGCTCTCTCTCCCTCTCTTCACCCGCTCTCTCTCTCTCCCTCTCTTCTCCTGCTCTCTCTCCCTCTCTTCTCCCACTCTCTCTCTCTCCCTCTCTTCTGCTGCTCTGTCTTTCTCCCTCTCTTCTCCCGCTCTCTCTCTCCCTCTCCTCTCCCGCTCTTCTCTCCCCTTCTCTTCTCCCGCTCTCTCTCCCCCTCTCTTCTCCTGCTCTCTCTCTCTCCCTCTCTTCTCCCGCTCTCTCTCTCCCTCTCTTCTCCCACTCTCTCTCTCTCCCTCTCTTCTGCTGCTCTGTCTTTCTCCCTCTCTTCTCCCGCTCTCTCTCTCCCCCTCTCTTCTCCCGCTCTCTTTCTCCCTCTCTTCTCCCACTCTCTCTCTCTCCCTCTCTTCTGCTGCTCTGTCTTTCTCCCTCTCTTCTCCCGCTCTCTCTCTCCCTCTCTTCTCCCGCTCTCTCTCTCCCCTTCTCTTCTCCCGCTCTCTCTCCCCCTCTCTTCTCCTGCTCTCTCTCTCTCTCTCTCCCTCTCTTCTCCCGCTCTCTCTCTCCCTCTCTTCTCCTGCTCTCTCTCCCTCTCTTCTCCCGCTCTCTCCCTCTCTTCTCCCGCTCTCTCTCCCTCTTAGTCTCCCGCTCTCTCTCCCTCTCTTCTGCTGCTCTCTCTCTCCCTCTCTTCTCCCACTCTCTCTCCCTCTCTTCTCCCGCTCTCTCTCTCTCTTCTCCCGCTCTCTCTCCCCCATCTTCTCCCGCTCTCTCTCTCTCCCCCTCTCTTCTCCTGCTCTCTCTCTCTCTCTTCTCCCTCTCTTCTCCTGATCTCTCTCCCTCTCTTCTCCCGCTCTCTCTCTCCCTCTCTTCTCCCGCTCTCTCTTCTCCCTCTTAGTCTCCCGCTCTCTCTCTCCCTCTCTTCTGCTGCTCTCTCTCTCCCTCTCTTCTGCTGCTCTCTCTCTCTCTCTCCCCCTCTGTTCTCCTGCTCTCTCTCTCCCTCTCTTCTCCCGCTCTCTCTCTCTCCCTCTCTTCTCCCGCTCTCTCTCTCTCCCCCTCTCTTCTCCCGCTCTCTCTCGCTCGCCATCTCTTCTCCCACTCTCTCTCCCTCTCTTCTGCTGCTCTCTCTCCCTCTCTTCTGCTGCTCTGTCTTTCTCCCTCTCTTCTCCCGCTCTCTCTCCCTCTCTTCTGCGGCTCTGTCTCTCCCCCTCTCTTCTCCCGCTCTCTCTCTCCCTCTCATCTCCCGCTCTCTCCCCCTTTCTTCTCCCGCTCTCTTCTCCTGCTCTCTCTCTCTCCCTCTCTTCTCCCACTCTCTCTCCCTCTCTTCTCCTGCTCTCTCTCTCCCTCTCTTCTCCCGCTCTCTCTCTCCCCCTCTCTTCTCCCGCTCTCTCCGTCTCTTCTCCCGCTCTCTCTCTCTCCCTCTCTTCTCCCACTCTCTCTCCCTCTCTTCTGCTGCTCTCTCTCTCCCTCTCTTCTCCCGCTCTCTCTCTCTCCCTCTCTCCTCTCGCTCTCTCTCCCTCTCTTCTCCCGCTCTCTCTCCCTCTCTTCTCCCGCTCTCTCTCCCCCTCTCTTCTCCTGCTCTCTCTCTCTCCCTCTCTTCACCCGCTCTCTCTCCCTCTCTTCTGCTCTCTCTCCCTGTCTTCTCCCGCTCTCTCTCTCCCTCTCTTCTCCCGCTCTCTCTCTCCCTCTCTTCTGCTGCTCTCTCTCTCCCTCTCTTCTGCTCTCTCTCCCTGTCTTCTCCCGCTCTCTCTCCCTCTCTTCTCCCACTCTCTCTCTCTCCCTCTCTTCTCCCGCTCTCTCTCTTCCTCTCTTCTGCTGCTCTCTCTCTCCCTCTCTTCCGCTCTCTCTCCCTGTCTTCTCCCGCTCTCTCTCCCTCTCTTCTCCCACTCTCTCTCTCTCCCTCTCTTCTGCTGCTCTGTCTTTTTCCCTCTCTTCTCCCGCTCTCTCTCCCTCTCTTCTCCCGCTCTCTCTCTCCCTCTTAGTCTCCCGCTCTCTCTCCCTCTCTTCTGCTGCTCTCCCTCTCCCTCGCTTCTCCCGCGCGTTCTCTCTCCCTCTCTTCTCCCGCTCTCTCTCTCTCCCTCTCTTCTCCCGCTCTCTCTCTCTCCCTCTCTTCTCCCGCTCTCTCTCTCTCCCTCTCTTCTCCCGCTCTCTCTCTCTCTTCTGCTGCTCTCTCTCTCCCTCTCTTCTCCCACGCTCTCTCTCCCCCTCTTCTCCTGTGCTCTCTCTCCCTCTCTTTTCCCGCTCTTTCTCTCTCTCCCTCTCTTCACCCGCTCTCTCTCTCTCCCTCTCTTCTCCTGCTCTCTCTCCCTCTCTTCTCCCACTCTCTCTCTCCCTCTCTTCTGCTGCTCTGTCTTTCTCCCTCTCTTCTCCCGCTCTCTCTCTCCCTCTCCTCTCCCGCTCTCTCTCTCCCCTTCTCTTCTCCCGCTCTCTCTCCCCCTCTCTTCTCCTGCTCTCTCTCTCTCTCTCTCCCTTTCTTCTCCCGCTCTCTCTCTCCCTCTCTTCTCCTGCTCTCTCTCCCTCTTCTCCCGCTCTCTCTCTCTCCCTCTTAGTCTCCCGCTCTCTCTCTCTCTCTTCTGCTGCTCTCTCTCCCTCTCTTCTGCTGCTCTCTCTCTCTCCCTCTCTTCTCCCGCTCTCTCTCCCTCTCTTCTCCCGCTCTCTCTCTCTCTTCTCCCGCTCTCTCTCTCCCCCATCTTCTCCCGCTCTCTCTCTCTCCCCCTCTCTTCTCCTGCTCTCTCTCTCTCTTCTCCCTCTCTTCTCCTGCTCTCTCTCCCTCTTTTCTCCCGCTCTCTCTTCTCCCTCTTAGTCTCCCGCTCTCTCTCTCCCTCTCTTCTGCTGCTCTCTCTCGCCCCCTCTCTTCTCCCGCTCTCTCTCTCCCTCTCTTCTCCCGCTCTCTCTCTCTCGCCATCTCTTCTCCCACTCTCTCTCCCTCTCTTCTGCCGCTCTCTCTCTCCCTCTCTTCTCCCGCTCTCTCTCTCCCCCTTTCTTCTCCCGCTCTCTTCTCCTGCTCTCTCTCTCTCCCTCTCTTCTCCCACTCTCTCTCCCTCTCTTCTCCTGCTCTCTCTCCCCCTCTCTTCTCCCGCTCTCTCCGTCTTTTCTCCCGCTCTCTCTCTCTCCCTCTCTTCTCCCCCTCTCTCTCCCTCTCTTCTCCTGCTCTCTCCCCCTCTCTTCTCCCACTCTCTCGGTCTTTTCTCCCGCTCTCTCTCTCTCCCTCTCTTCTCCCGCTCTCTCTCTCCCTCTCTTCTCCCGCTCTCTCTCCCCCTCTCTCTCTCCCCCTCTCTCTCCCTCTCTTCTGCTGCTCTCTCTTCTTCCCTCTCTTCTGCTTTTAATCGTAACCCAAACGGTTTCCTTTCTGCTGCCCTTTCCTTATCTCTCGCCTCTAACCCAAGCTGCTTCAGTTGTAATCAGATTTTTGCCACGTCTATAGATTCTGATGGTTTCTGCAGCAAGTGTAAATGCTGAGCTACTGCTGTAATGATCTCCCCTTCCCTCACAGAAGCAGGCAGCTCCGATCCCAGCTTCATTCTTGCAGCTTGGTCTTATTCACTTTTTGCAAACCTTCCAAAGTCACCGTGTCCACTTCCAGAAAACTCTTGGTGACTGAAAGAACCGTGACTATCCCAAGCTTTGTCTCCCCAACCAAACCAACACCCGAAATAAAGACCCTCGCACCTGCCACTCGCTGTATAAAATCCTGCAATCTGTTCTGGACTAGGCCAGACCACTCAAAACATTGTTGAGCAGGCAACCCAGACCATAACTTTGCGATTGGTTTCGGTAAGTGTACAGTGAGAATTACCCGGAGTACGGTGGCTAGGTTGACTACTAGGGTTTAAAACAGACAAAACTTTATTCACAAAATTACACAATGAAACACACAGAATGGAATAAAGAACTTCTGCAGAACTTAGTCTATCCAACTAGACTTAATTGTGCTGTTCACAACAGTCCCAATAAGCAGACCCCCTTAAAAAAACAGTATGGCATGGTGGCTCAGTGGTTAGCACTACTGCCCCACAGCACCAGGGTCCCAGGTTTGATTCCCCCCACGCGTGGAGTTTGCACGTTCTCCCCGTGTCTGCGTGGGTTTCCTCCGGGTGCTCCGGTTTCCTCCCACAATCCAAAGATGTGCGGGTCAGGTGAATTGGTCATGCTAAATTGTCCATAGCGATGGGTGCATTAGTCAGAGGGAAATGGGTCTGGGTGGGTTACTCTTCGGAGAGTCGGTGTGGACTGGTTGGGCCAATGGGCCTGTTTCCACACTGTAGGGAATCTAATCTCTCAAAAGGAACAGATGCTTACAGGTTGAAGTTAGAAGGGCAGAAAGAGAGAGTTTCCACACAGCTTACTTCTAAAACATGACCACTTTGACCTGAATTCTCTTCTGTTTACATGTAAACAAGAATGCCTCTCAATACCCTTCAATCTCTGTACCAAACCAGTCTAAGAGGCACCAGGAGATGTTTACGACCCAGTATCCTTGAAAAAAGAACGGATTTTGGAAAACTGGACCAACTTTGTGACAATCTCAGATTACAACGGGATCTGGACCAGATGGGCCGATGGGTTGAGGAGTGGCAGATAGAGTTTAATTTAGATAAATGTGAGGTGCTGCATTTTGGGAAAGCAAATCTTAGCAGGACTTATACACTTAATGGTAAGGTCCTGGGGTAGGATAGTGAAGGCGGCGTTTGGTATGCTTTCCTTTATTGGTCAGAGTATTGAGTACAGGAGTTGGGAGGTCATGTTGTGGCTGTACAGGACATTGGTTAGCCCACTGTTGGAATATTGCGTGCAATTCTGGTCTCCTTCCTATCGGAAAGATGTTGTGAAACTTGAAAGGGTTCAGAAAAGATTTACAAGGATGTTTCCAGGGTTGGAGGATCTGAGCTACAGGGAGAGGCTGAACAGGCTGGGGCTGTTTTTTCTGGAGCATCAGAGGCTGAGGGGTGACCTTATAGAGGTTTACAAAATTATGAGGGGCATGGATAGGATAAATAGACAAAGTCTTTTCCCTGGGGTCGGGGAGTCCAGAACTAGAGGGCATAGGCTTAGGGTGAGAGGGGAAAGATATAAAAGAGACCTAAGGGGCAACATTTTCACGCAGAAGGTGGTACGTGTATGGAATGAGCTGCCAGAGGATGTGGTGGAGGCTGGTACAATTGCAACATTTAAGAGGCATTTGGATGGGTATATGAATAGGAAGGGTTTGGAGGGATATGGGCCGGGTGCTGGCAGGTGGGACTAGATTGGGTTGGGGATATCTGGGTCAGCATGGATGGGTTGGACCGAAGGCTCTGTGTCAGTGCTGTACGTCTCTCTGACTCTCTGTACCTTTGGTCCCAGTCACCATCACTGTTGTTGCTTTTGTGTTCCCGACTTATCCACTGCACTCAGATTCAAACAGTCCTGGGTCCCCAGAGGAACAACCAATCACAGATCTGACATTAATAACTGATCGAGCACTTATTGTCACTTATGGAGGAGAGTCCCAGCCCAAAACCAAACAGTATCGACAATGATACAATAAAATAGGGGCGGCACGGTGGCTCAGTGGTTAGCACTGCTGCCTCACAGCACCAGGGTCCCGGGTTCAATTCCCCCCTCGGGCGATTGTCTGTGTGGAGTTTGTGCATCCTCCCCGTGTCTGCGTGGGTTTCCTCCAGGCGCTCCGGGTTCCTCCCACACTCCAAACATGTGCAGGTCAGGCGAATTGGCCATGCTAAAATAATCCATAGTGTTAGGTAGATTAGTCAGGGGTAAATGTATGGGAATGGGTGGATTGCTGTTCAGAGGGTCGGTGCAGAGTTGTTGGGCCGAGGGGCCTGTCTCCATACTGTAGGGAATCTCATCAAAACAAGGAACTGCGGATGATGGAAATCTGAAACTAAAAACAGAAACTCCTGGGGAAACTTACACAGGCCTCGCAACATCTATGGGGATAGAAACAAGAGTTGAGTCTTCTGAACATTGAAGAAGGGTCACTCGACCTGAAACATTAACTCTGCTTTCTCCCCACAGACACTGCCAGACCTGCTGAGTTTCAACAAGAGCTCGGTATTTCTTTCCTAAAGTACAGAGTCCAGAGCCGTTCAGTGACCTAGGGAGTGGTCCGACTGGGATGTTGAATCACAGATGCATGACTTTAGCTTTCCTTGTTTCATTGCTTCTACAAAAGGCCAGCATTTGCCTTATCCCTGCAGTGTGGGAGGTTGACAGGAGACCTTACAGATGTTTATAAAATCACGGGGGGCATGGATACTGTGAATAGCCAAGGTCTTTTCCCTGGGCTGGGGGAGTTCAGAACTAGGGGGTCATAGGTTTGAGGTGAGAGGAAAAAGTTTTATAGAGTGTGGGCAACGGTTTTATACAGAGTGATCCATGTGTGGGAGTGAACCTCCAGAGGAAGTGGTGGATGCAGGTACAGTTACAACGTTTTAAAGACATTTGGATAAGCTGATGAATAGGAATTGTTCGGAGGGACATGGTTCAGGAGCAGGCAGGTGGGACTAGTTTAGTTTGGGTCTGATTCCATGCAGTATGACTTGGGAGTATTTTCTGTGCCTTTCTAATGATCGGTGTACAGAACAACCCCTCAATTATCCGAACGAGACGTGTGGGGAGTATTTTGTTTGGATAACTAATTGTTTGGACAATGCATAATGTTTTTACAGGACCTTGAGATCCTGTTCAGATAATCTGAAGTTCGGATAAGTGACGTTTGGATAGCCTAAGTTATCCCCCGAGCACCTTTAAGCTTCCACTGCTTTGACCTCTTCTTCATTTACAAAGCACCCTGTCCAATCCCTTGGAGGTCCAAAGTGGAAAACCACCGTTTATCTCCATCAAATACCTTCTCCCACGGTTTTGTCCCATTCACTTTTTTTTATAAATTGTGTTCGGGGATGGGGTCCAGCATTTACTGCCTGTCCCTAACTGTCCGTGAGAAGGTGCCAGTGAGCTGTCTTCTTCAATTGCCGCAGTCTCATGCGGCGAGGTAGACCTACGAGGGAGGGAGTTTCAGGATTTTGACCCAGCGGCACTGAAGAAACGGGGCGATATATGTCCAAGCATGGATGGGAAGTGTCTCGGCTTAGGGTAAGGCAGTGCTGTTGCCAATATCTTCTGCCCTTGTCCTTCTAGATGGTAAAACTCCTGGATTTGGAAAGTACTGTCTGAGGAGCCTTAGTGAATCTTTCCAGTATTTCTTATAAATGGTACAAATGGCTACTACTGAAGTGCTGGGGAGTCGCTACAGCATTTCCAGCCTCTCACCTCCTCTTGTAGCCACTGTATTGATATGGCTGGAACCAGTTCAGTGTCCAGTCAATGGTACCACCACTCCCCCAGGCGGTGGATTCAGTGATGGTAATACCATGGAGCATCAGGGAGCAAAGGTTGGATTCTCTCTTGTTGGAGGTGGTTATTATCTCGTGTTTGTTGAGGAGAATGTTAATGGCGATTTGTCAGCCCAAGCCAAGATATTGTCCAGATCGTGCTGCCTCAGGAGAAATTACTTCTCTCAAAGCTTGGTCAATCTGTGGAATTCACCAACTTTCCGAGTTGAGTGGATGCCAGGTCATTAAGTAAATTTAAGGAGGAGATAGAGAGATTTCCCATTTGAACCAGCTTTATGGAGAGTTGGCAAGGAAATAGGGTTGAGGCCATGATTGTATTAAATGGTGGAGTCGGCTCAAGGTGCTGAATATCCTATTCCTGTTCCTCGGTCTTATGTTTCTTATGTTCATTGGGACATGAACTGCTTCAGATCTGTGCAGAGGTGAATAATGCTGAACTTACTTGTGATGGTGGGAAGGTCATTGATGAAGCATAGTTGGGAAGGGGACACTACCTGGAGGGCTCTTACAGCACAGGGGTACCTTGGAGCCAGGAGACCTGCGATTGAATTCCACCTGTTGTAATGTCTCTGGACAAGTGGACGAGAAAACATTAAAGCTGAGGAATTCCCGCAGCGATGATGGAACTCCAAAAAAACATAAGCATCTTCCTTTGTGTTACGTACGACACAAGCCAGCACAGACTCCTCCTGACTGTCACTGACACCAGTTTTGCTGCAGCTCCTTGATCCACACTTAACCTCTCGTGACTGTATTACTGATCACCACTGTCTACTCTTGTGCTGACTGTAGTCTCAATTACCATGCCAAAATAGATTGTCATGATTTGGATATGCCGGTGTTGGACTGGGGTGTACAAAGTTAAAAATCACACAACACCAGGTTATAGTCCAACGGGTTTAATTGGAAGCACTAACTTTCAGAGCGCTGCTCCTTCATCAGGTGGTTGTGGAGGACACAATTGTAAGACACAGAATTTATAGCAAAAATTTACAGTCTGATGTTACTGAAATTATACATTGAAAAATACCTCGATTGTTTGTTGAGTCTTTCATCTGTTCGAATGACCCTGATAGTTTCACTTCTTTCATGTGTAAATCACAAAACTTTTTTTTAAAAGTTACATTCTCAGGTTAACTCTAACAATTGGTGTCCGCCCAGATAAGATGTTGAAGGTGATAGCCCCCTGTGTTCCCTGTCTGTGCCATAACGTTTAGACTGATTCTAATCTAAAAGGTGAGTTAACAGAGCCTTACATGAATGCATGCAGTTTTTGAGCAAAGTACAGTGTAACTCTGCAAGTACAAATTCACCCCACAAACATATAGGTATATGTGTGCATATGGGTGTGTGTGTCTGTCTGTCTGGGGTGAGGGGTTGTGAGTGTGAGAGTGTATATGTGTGTGTTTGTGAGTGTAAAGTGACTAAGTCTGTGAGAGGAGGCACGTGTGAGTGTGGGAGTGTGTGTGTCTGTAGGGGGGTGTGTGTGTGGGATGGGGGGGATGTTAGTGTCTGTGAGAGAGAGTGTATACGTGTGTGTGTGAATGTAAAGTGGTCTAAGTCTGTGAGAGGATGCATGTGTGTGTGTGTGTGTGTATAGTGCAATGGTGGTCACCTGTAATGTGACATGAACCCAAGGTCCCGGTTGAGGCCCTCCCTATGGGTTTGGAACTTAGCTATCATACTTAGCTAACAAAATATACTGTAATGGTGCTGCATGAGTTGAAGCATCTTTTAACTTGCAGCAACTCCTTCTGCCCACCAACATTCGCTTTCTGTTGATGCTGAACATGAACTGGCTACACACTGTCTCACTCACCTCATAAACTCTCCCAGCAACAACTCCACCTCTGGATGGTTCCTCAAATAATATTCATTGGCTATTCGAGTGTTTATCTACAAGTATAAAACAAACACAAACTGATGTAGTAACTGTGAACCGTGTCATGGAAGTCATTCTCAAACATTAGTCACAGAGAGAAACTGCCTCGACCCTCCATTCCTGCTCAGGCGGGGTCATTAACAGAATCACACCGCAGGTTACAATAGAGCTTCTACCAGTCTTGGCTTACAAAGCCGTCAGCCGAAGCCCAGTGCCTCTGAATCAGGAGATTCTTAATATCCAAATCACATTCTGGAGACATGAACACACACCAGGCTGACACACTAGGTGTCAGCATTCAGCTTTGTGAAAGCTTTACTTTGTATCTATCCCTGTCCTGGGAGTGTGTGAAGGGGGACAGTGTAGAGGGAGCTTTACTCTGTATCTAACCCCGTGCTGTCCCTGTCCTGGGAGTGTGTGAAGGGGGACAGTGTAGAGGGAGCTTTACTCTGTATCTAACCCCGTGCTGTCCCTGTCCTGGGAGTGTGTGAAGGGGGACAGTGTAGAGGGAGCTTTACTCTGTATCTAACCCCGTGCTGTCCCTGCCCTGGAGTGTTTGATGGGGGGACAGTGTAGAGGGGGCTTTACTCTGTATCTAACCCCATGCTGTCCCTGTCCTGGGAATGTTTGATGGGGAAAAGGGTCAAGGAAGCTTTACACTGCATATAACCTCATGCTGACCCTGTACTGGGAGCGTTTGATGGGGCTGTCAATGTAGAGAGAGCTTTACTCTGTACCTGTCCCTGTCCTGGGAGCATTTGATGGGGGGGGGGGGGGCACTGTAGAGGGAGCTTTACTCTGTATCTAACCCATGCTGTCCCTGTCCCTGGGAGTGTTTGATGGGAGACAGTGTAGAGGGAACTTTACTCTGTATCTAACCCTGTGCTGTCCCTGTCCCTGGGAGTGTTTGATAGGGGGACAGTGTAGAGGTAGCTTTACTCTGTATCTAACCCTGTGCTGTCTCTGTCCCTGGGAGTGTCTCATGGGGGGTACAGTGTAGGGGGAGCTTTACTCTGTATCGAACCCTGTGCTGTCCCTGTTCCTGGGAGTGTTTGATAGGAGGACAGTGTAGAGGGAGCTTTACTCTGTATCTAATCCTGTGCTGTCCCTGTCCTGGGCAGGTGTGATGGGGAAAAGTGTAGAGAGAGCTTTACTCTGTATCTAACCCTGTGCTGTCCGTGTCCTGGGAGTGTTTGATGGGGGGACAGTGTAGAGGGACCTTTACTCTGTATCTAACCCCGTGCTGTCCCTGTCCCTGGGAGTGTTTGATGGGGGGACAGTGTAGAGGGAGCTTTACTCTGTATCTAACCCTGTGCTGTCCCTGTCCCTGGGAGTGTTTGATGGGGGGGACAGTGTAGAGGTAGCTTTACCCTGTATCTAACCCCGTGCTGTCCCTGTCCTGGGAATGTTTGATAGGGGGACAGTGTAGAGGGAGCTTTACTCTGTATCTAACCCCGTGCTGTCCCTGTCCCTGGGAGTGTTTGATAGGGGGACAGTATAGAGGAAGCTTTACTCTGTATCTAACCCTGTGCTGTCCCTGTCCAGAGTGTTTATGGGGGAAGGGGGGTCAGTGTCAGAGGGAATTTTACTCTGTATAAAACCCTATCCTGCCCTGGGAGTCTTTGATGGGGATAGTGTAGGGAAAGCGTTACATCTGTTTAAAATAGTATTGAGAGCTTTTCCCTGTGTCTGACTCTGCTGGGTACCCTTCTTTCAGCAAGGGGAAGTTTAAAACAACTGAATTAATTATTACATTTCCCTTTGGGGGGAAGACTCCCCACTTGCCCAAATGTGTGCAGCTTCAACCACAATGAAGATATTTGACACTATCCAAGACAAAGCAGCCCATTTGCTGTACTCAGCAACCTTTCCACCAGCTTCATGCAATAATCCAACCTGGCGGCTCAGACAGCATGTTCCCAAACTCAACCTCTATCATTTATAAGGACAAGGGCAGCAGATGTGTGGATACGCGTGCCTCTGAGCCACTCAGCATCCTAACGAGGGCAGAAAATGGCCATTCCTTCACTGTCACTGGGTCAACACTATAGGAACCCCATCCCTGGCAGCACTAGTGACAACACGTGAATATATATACATATATATATAGCTGTCAAGAGAGCAGTTTAACACCACTTTGGAGTACAATGTTGGTAAATGGGCGGTCATCCAGCTTGGTAGGAATAACAGCAAAATAGACTATTATTTACATGGTGAAAAATTGCAATGCAGAGAGACACAGGTGTCCTTGTGCATGAATCACAAGACGTTGGTTTGCAGATGCAGCAGGTAATTAAGAAAGCAAATGGGATATTGTCCTTCATTGCAAGAGGGATGGAGTTTAAAAGTAGGGAGGTTATGCTACAGCAGTACAGGGTGCTGGGTGAGTACTGTGTATAATTTTGGTCTCCTTATTTGAGAAAGGATGTACTGGGCCCTAGAGGGGTGCAGGGGAGGTTCACTAGGTTGATTCCCGAGTTGATAGGGTTGCCTTGTGAGGAGAGATCCAGGGACTATACTCACTGGAATTTATAAGAATGGACAGCGGTGGGGAATGGGGGAGGGTCTTACATAAAATGATGGCATAGCCTCAAAATAAGATTTGGGACTGAGTTGAGGAGGAACTTCTTCACCCAAAGGATTGGGAATCTGTGGAATTCCCTACCCAGTTGAGACTACCTCGTTGAATGTTTTTAAGGGAAAGGTAGTTTTCTGAACAGTAAAGGGATTAAGGGATGTGGTGAGCGGGCGGGTAAGTGGAGCTGAGCCCACAAACAGATCAGCCATGATCTTATTGAACGTCGGAGCAGGCTCGACGGCCTCTTACATCTCATCGTCTTTCCAAGAGGCCATGGCGATGGGCGGAAAATGCTGGCCCATCCCTCTTGCAATGAAGGACAAGATCCCAATTGCTTTCTTAATTACCTGCTGCACCTGCAAACCAACTTCTTAGCGATTCATGCACAAGGACGCCGGCGTCCCTCTGCACTGCAATTTTTCGCCGTGTAAACAGCAGTCCATTTTGCTGCCACTCCTACCAAGTTGGACGACCGCCCGTCTGCCAGCATTGTACTCCAAAGTGGTGTTAAACTGCCCTCTTGACACGGGAGGGAATAACCAGATTTCCAGGGACATGGAATGGTTGGGTTGCACTAAGTGGAGACAATGGACAGTCACTGGAGTTTGGAAAAGTTAAGAGGTGACTTAATTGAAATGTACAGCGCCATGATGGGTTTGGCAGGGAAAAGCTATTCACACAGAGAGGACCATGAGTCTTTGGCGATGGAAGCAGAAGCTGTTGGACTATAACCTGGTGTTGAGTGAATTTTAACCTTGTCCAACACCACATGGGGACAGCAGAGTGGGGCAAGGTACCTGTCCCTTTAAATGAGGAAATCCCGCCTCTTGCGTTTCTATTGGATGTCCACGCTGTTGGCGCCGCCCCCTTTCAAAGCCCCCGGCGGTGACCGGCCGGCCGCGGTGCCACTCCAGTGCGACGTGCGCTCTGATTGGTCGGCACCCCTGTCGCTCACGCCGGCCTCGCGCTCCGACTCTGATTGGCCGGTCCCACCCCCCCCCTCCTCCAACCGCCGTCGCCATGGTGATGGCACAGCCATCCGTTCGTGAGCCCTATTCCCCCCCCCAGCACCGCCTATTCCGGCCGCCACGCCGAAGTATCAACCTTGAACTGATAGAGCCGCTGCTGCTGGTCGTTATTGAGCGCACCCAGATCGTACGCTTCGGTCCCGTAAGGAGGAGGGAGGCGGGAGCGGGGATCCGCCATCTTCCTTGCCCTGGGACGGCGGAGACGACGCAGGCGCAGTGTCGGCACGGTGTCCGGCCGCGGCGCAGGCGCAATGTCGGTGTCGCCGTTCGGGCGGCGCTGGCGCATGCGCAGGAGCCGGTGGCGGTCGCGTGCAGGAACGGCAGGAACCAATGGGCTGGCCGTACCCGGGTCCCACGTGACCCCGTGTTTACCGTCACCATGGAAACTAGGTAACAACAACAACAACGACTGCAGAGTCTCGGTGAGAGAGGGGCAGGAAAAGTGATGTGTCAGGCAACAGCCCTTCATCAGGAAGACAGGCAGAGAGCCTGCAGGGGGGAGAGATAAATGACAGGGGGGGGGGTGGCATAGAGTACAGGGGGTGGGGATGATAGGTCAGGGAGGAGGGTGGGGGGGAGATAGCAAAGAGTACAATGGGTGGGGGTGGGGATGGAGGTGATAGGTCAGGGAGGAGGGTGGGGGAAGGTAGCATAGAGTACAATGGGTGAGTGGGGGTGGGGATGGGGGTGGGGGTCACAGGTTAGGGAGGAGGGTGGGGGAAGGTAGCATAGAGTACAATGGGTGAGTGGGGGTGGGGGTGGAGGTGATAGGTCAGGGAGGAGGGTGGGGGGAGAGATAAAGGTGGGGCTGGGGGAAAGGTAGCTGAGAGTGCAATAGGTGGATGGAGGTGGGGTTAAAGGTGATAGTTCAGAGAGCAGGGTGGATTGGATAGGTGGGTGGGGCAGGTCATGAGGGTGGTTCTGAGCTGGAAGGTTGGAACTGGGCTAAGGTGGAGGGGAGGGGAAATGAGGAAAGTGGTGAAGTCCGCATTGATGCGCTGGGGTTGAGGGCTCCTGAGGTGGAAGATAACGCACCTCCAGACGTTAGTATGGGAAATAAAGAACATGAAAGCATGGGAAGGGTTACAGCATGAAGACCACTGGCAATCTATGGTCTGTGGAAGGCAGGATGGGATAACCATCGTGGAACATTCTTACACTAATTAGCAGACTAAGGTTAAGGCTGAAAGGTCACTGTGGCGAGATGAGATAACACAAGTAATAAACCAAGTTTGTCTGTTCAGTGTTATTATTGACAGGATTGGGACAATAAATATTTGGGACGTGACATTAAAATAGCTAATTAATAGTTAGTAGAGTCAGGAGACTATTGTAACAGATGGAATAGCTAAATATCTATCATGACAGGTTAGTCTGGAATAGAAGATCACTGTAGCACAGTTAGCAATAAATATCTAACTGTGATATTAGAATAATATTAGGTAGAATGTACAACTAAAGAGATAATGGGAACTAACATCTCTGGGGTTTTTGTGTGAGAGACACAAGGTGCACGAATTTTTAGCATCCCTGGTTTATTGTGTAGCTCGAGTGAGGTACTTTGATTAATATAGTTGGACATGCTGATAAGCTAACAGGAACATGATAAAATAAAAATCCACAGACCCTGAGGTTTGTGGGCATTCGAGAATCTGCTTTCTCAGTGTCACGGTGTTTTGTTTGCAAATAAAAGACCTGCCTCTTGAAGAACTCTCTGCGTCTCCTGGTGGTTCTCTATATTTTCTCCACAACATTGGGTGGTGAGGGAGTGGCGACGGAGGAGGTCCAGGACCTACATGTCCTCGGCAGAGTGGGAGGGGGAGGTGAAATGTTCGGCTCGGGGTGGTGGGGTTGATTGGTGCGGGTGTCCCGGAGATGTTGTCTAAAGCGCTCTGCGAGAAGCTGTCCAGTCTCCCCAGCATCTGCAGACCTCACTGTCTCCCACTGTAAGCAGAGCACATGCTGCACTCTGTAATTCCTTGACCGGTCTGTGTTTGGTTAACGGTTGATCACAATCAAACTTAGAATATTTTCATCGTTCCTTCACTATCCGGACCTTTACCTAGTCTCTGATTAGACACCGTGATTGGCCGTTCTGTGCAGAGCAAGATGCCACACACTGTAACACCTCCCCATCTCGGTAAAAACCAGGGTTTGTTTGGTTGGGAGCTCTTGGATTTTTCAAGTTGCTCCTTCACCACTCCGTACCCTCCCAGTGTCCCGTTTCATGCCACCACAATGGACTCTCAATTGGTCATTTGTACAGAGCAAGATCCAACACGCACCAAAATCACCGCAACCCCTCCTGCCTCTGTAAAGAATGGGGTGTGTTTGGTTGAGAACTCGTGACAATTTAAATTGCAACGGTTTGTAGGGCCCATGCCATTCAAACCCCTCCTGGGTCTGACAAACCTGGTTGGCCAAGTGATTGTTTGATTATTATCACACATATCGAGATGCAGTGAAGAGTGTTGTTTCGTGTGTTATACAGGCAGACTGTACCATATAAAGTGTATCAGGATAGCAGGACAGAGTGTAGCATACAGTGTTACAGTAACAGAGAAGGTGCAGAGATCAGAATTAACATTTGAGAGACCTGTTCATAAATCTCAACAGCAGGGAAGAAATCGCTCTTCAATCTATTCATAGGTATATTCAAACTTGTATATCTTCTGCCTGACAAGAGGGTTGAAGACTGTATAACCAGGGTACGAGGAATCTTTGATGATGTTGCTTTCCAGAGGCAGGACACATGGAGTCAGTGCAATGCTGGTTTGTGTGATGGCCTGGGCTCTGTAGTTTCTTGCGGCCCAGGGAAGTGCAGTTACCAGACTATGCTGTCATGCATCCAGATAGGATGCTTTCCAAGGTGCATCTATAAAAACCGGTAAGGGTAGCAGCCATTTTGTGCAAAGCAAGATCTCACATGGCGTTTGCACTGTAGGGGGACCCACGTGAACCCCTAACACACACCCTTGCTCCATGTTATATCTGTCTCCTACCCGAACAGTGACCCGACCAATGTCATGGTGTCACGGTGAATTGTTCCCTGAATATTGATCCACACTGTGTCACGGTGAATTGATTCCTGAATATTGTTCCTCGCTGTGTCACGGTGAATTGATTCCTGAATATTGATCCTCGCTGTGTCACGGTGAATTGATTCCGGAATATTGATCCTCGCTGTGTCACGGTGAATTGATTCCTGAATATTGATCCTGGCCGTGTCACGGTGAATTGATTCCGGAATATTGATCCTCGCTGTGTCACGGTGAATTGATTCCTGAATATTGATCCTCGCTGTGTCACGGTGAATTGATTCCTGATTATTGATCCTCGCTGTGTCACGGTGATTTGATTCCTGATTATTGATCCTGGCTGTGTCACGGTGAATTGATTCCTGAATATTGATCCTGGCTGTGTCACGGTGAATTGATTCCTGAATATTGATCCTTGCTGCGCCACGGTGATTTGATTCCTGAATACTGATCCTCGCTGTGTCACGGTGAATTAATTCCTGAATATTGATCCTGGCTGTGTCACGGTGAATTGATTCCTGAATATTGATCCTGGCCGTGTCACGGTGAATTGATTCCTGACTATTGATCCTCGCCGTGTCACGGTGAATTGATTCCTGACTTATGATCCTCGCTGTGTCACGGTGAATTGATTCCTGAATATTGATCCTGGCTGTGTCACGGTGAATTGATTCCTGAATATTGATCCTCGCTGTGTCACGGTGAACTGATTCCTGAATATTGATCCTCGATGTGCCACGGTGAATTGATTCCTGAATATTGATCCTGGCTGTGTCACGGTGAATTGATTCCTGAATATTGATCCACACTGTGTCACGGTGAATTGGTTCCTGAATATCGATCCTCGCTGTGTCACGGTGAATTGATTCCTGAATATTGATCCTGGCTATGTCACGGTGAATTGATTCCTGAATATTGATCCTCGCTGTGTCACGGTGAATTGATTCCTGATTATTGATCCTGGCTGTGTTACAGTGAATTGATTCCTGAATATTGATCCTGGCTGTGTCACGGTGAATTGATTCCTGAATATTGATCGTGGCTGCGTCACGGTGAATTGATTCCTGAATATTGATCCTCGCTGTGTCACGGTGAATTGATTCCTGAATATTGATCCACACTGTGTCACGGTGAATTGATTCCTGATTATTGATCCTGGCTGTGTTACAGTGAATTGATTCCTGAATATTGATCCTTGCTGTGTTACAGTGAATTGATTCCTGATTATTGATCCTGGCCGTGTCACGGTGAATTGATTCCTGAATATTGATCCTCGCTGTGTCACGGTGAATTGATTCCTGAATATCGATCCTCGCCGTGTCACGGTGATTTGATTCCTGAATATCGATCCTCACTGTGTCACGGTGATTTGATTCCTGAATATCGATCCTCGCTGTGTCACGGTGATTTGATTCCTGAATATCGATCCTGGCTGTGTCACGGTGAATTGATTCCTGAATATTGATCCTGGCTTTGTCACGGTGAATTGATTCCTGAATATTGATCCTTGCTGCGTCACGGTGATTTGATTCCTGAATACTGATCCTCGCTGTGTCACGGTGAATTGATTCCTGAATATTGATCCTGGCTGTGTTACAGTGAATTGATTCCTGAATATTGATCCTTGCTGTGTTACAGTGAATTGATTCCTGATTATTCATCCTGGCCGTGTCACGGTGAATTGATTCCTGAATATTGATCCTCGCAGTGTCACGGTGAATTGATTCCTGAATATTGATCCTCGCTGTGTCACGGTGAATTGATTCCTGAATATCGATCCTCGCTGTGTCACGGTGATTTGATTCCTGATTATTGATCCTGGCAGTGTCACGGTGAATTGATTCCTGAATATTGATCCTCGCTGTGTCACGGTGAATTGATTCCTGAATATTGATCCTTGCTGCGCCACGGTGATTTGATTCCTGAATACTGATCCTCGCTGTGTCACGGTGAATTAATTCCTGAATATTGATCCTGGCTGTGTCACAGTGAATTGATTCCTGAATATTGATCCTGGCTGTGTCACGGTGAATTGATTCCTGACTATTGATCCTCGCCGTGTCACGGTGAATTGATTCCTGACTTATGATCCTCGCTGTGTCACGGTGAATTGATTCCTGAATATTGATCCTGGCTGTGTCACGGTGAATTGATTCCTGAATATTGATCCTCGCTGTGTCACGGTGAATTGATTCCTGAATATTGATCCTCGCTGTGACAGAGTGAATTGATTCCTGAATATTGATCCTCGCTGTGTCACGGTGAATTGATTCCTGAATATTGATCCACACTGTGTCACGGTGAATTGATTCCTGAATATTGATCCTCGCTGTGTCACGGTGAATTGATTCCTGAATATTGATCCTGGCTGCGTCACGGTGAATTGATTCCTTAATATTGATCCTCGCTGTGTCACGGTGAATTGATTCCTGAATATCGATCCTGGCTGCGTCACGGTGAATTGATTCCTGAATATTGATCCACACTGTGTCACGGTGAATTGATTCCTGAATATTGATCCTGGCTGTGTTACAGTGAATTGATTCCTGTATATTGATCCTCGCTGTGTCACGGTGAATTGATTCCTGAATATCGATCCTGGCTGCGTCACGGTGAATTGATTCCTGAATATTGAACCACACTGTGTCATAGTGAATTGTTTCCTGAATATTGATCCTGGCTGTGTTACAGTGAATTGATTCCTGAATATTGATCCTCGCTGTGTCACGGTGAATTGATTCCTGAATATCGATCCTGGCTGCGTCACGGTGAATTGATTCCTCAATATTGATCCTCGCTGTGTCACGGTGAATTGATACCTGAATATTGATCCTCGCTGTGTCACGGTGAATTGATTCCTGAATATTGATCCTCGCTGTGGCACGGTGAATTGATTCCTGAATATTGATCCACACTGTGTCACGGTGAATTGATTCCTGATTATTGATCCTGGCTGTGTTACAGTGAATTGATTCCTGAATATTGATCCTTGCTGTGTTACAGTGAATTGATTCCTGATTATTGATCCTGGCCGTGTCACGGTGAATTGATTCCTGAATATTGATCATGGCTGTGTCACGGTGAATTGATTCCTGAATATCGATCCTCGCTGTGTCACGGTGATTTGATTCCTGAATATCGATCCTCGCTGTGTCACGGTGATTTGATTCCTGAATATTGATCCTGGCTGTGTCACGGTGAATTGATTCCTGAATATTGATCCTGGCTTTGTCACGATGAATTGATTCCTGAATACTGATCCTCGCTGTGTCACGGTGATTTGATTCCTGAATATTGATCCTGGCTGTGTCACGGTGAATTGATTCCTGAATAGTGATCCACACTGTGTCACGGTGAATTGATTCCTGAATATTGATCCTGGCTGTGTCACGGTGAATTGATTCCTGAATATTGATCGTGGCTGCGTCACGGTGAATTGATTCCTGAATATTGATCCTCGCTGTGTCACGGTGAATTGATTCCTGAATATTGATCCACACTGTGTCACGGTGAATTGATTCCTGATTATTGATCCTGGCTGTGTTACAGTGAATTGATTCCTGAATATTGATCCTTGCTGTGTTACAGTGAATTGATTCCTGATTATTGATCCTGGCCGTGTCACGGTGAATTGATTCCTGAATATTGATCCTCGCTGTGTCACGGTGAATTGATTCCTGAATATCGATCCTCGCCGTGTCACGGTGATTTGATTCCTGAATATCGATCCTCACTGTGTCACGGTGAATTGATTCCTGAATATCGATCCTCGCTGTGTCACGGTGATTTGATTCCTGAATATCGATCCTGGCTGTGTCACGGTGAATTGATTCCTGAATATTGATCCTGGCTTTGTCACGGTGAATTGATTCCTGAATATTGATCCTTGCTGCGTCACGGTGATTTGATTCCTGAATACTGATCCTCGCTGTGTCACGGTGAATTGATTCCTGAATATTGATCCTGGCTGTGTTACAGTGAATTGATTCCTGAATATTGATCCTTGCTGTGTTACAGTGAATTGATTCCTGATTATTCATCCTGGCCGTGTCATGGTGAATTGATTCCTGAATATTGATCCTCGCTGTGTCACGGTGAATTGATTCCTGAATATCGATCCTCGCTGTGTCACGGTGATTTGATTCCTGATTATTGATCCTGGCAGTGTCACGGTGAATTGATTCCTGAATATTGATCCTCGCTGTGTCACGGTGAATTGATTCCTGAATATTGATCCTTGCTGCGCCACGGTGATTTGATTCCTGAATACTGATCCTCGCTGTGTCACGGTGAATTAATTCCTGAATATTGATCCTGGCTGTGTCACAGTGAATTGATTCCTGAATATTGATCCTGGCTGTGTCACGGTGAATTGATTCCTGACTATTGATCCTCGCCGTGTCACGGTGAATTGATTCCTGACTTATGATCCTCGCTGTGTCACGGTGAATTGATTCCTGAATATTGATCCTGGCTGTGTCACGGTGAATTGATTCCTGAATATTGATCCTCGCTGTGTCACGGTGAATTGATTCCTGAATATTGATCCTCGCTGTGACAGAGTGAATTGATTCCTGAATATTGATCCTCGCTGTGTCACGGTGAATTGATTCCTGAATATTGATCCTGGCTGTGTTACGGTGAATTGATTCCTGAATATTGATCCTCGCTGTGTCACGGTGAATTGATTCCTGAATATTGATCCTGGCTGCGTCACGGTGAATTGATTCCTGAATATTGATCCTCGCTGTGTCACGGTGAATTGATTCCTGAATATTGATCCTGGCTGTGTTACAGTGAATTGATTCCTGTATATTGATCCTCGCTGTGTCACGGTGAATTGATTCCTGAATATCGATCCTGGCTGCGTCACGGTGAATTGATTCTTGAATATTGAACCACACTGTGTCATAGTGAATTGTTTCCTGAATATTGATCCTGGCTGTGTTACAGTGAATTGTTTCCTGAATATTGATCCTGGCTGTGTTACAGTGAATTGATTCCTGAATATTGATCCTCGCTGTGTCACGGTGAATTGATTCCTGAATATTGATCCTGGCTGCGTCACGGTGAATTGATTCCTGAATATTGATCCTGGCTGTGTTACAGTGAATTGTTTCCTGAATATTGATCCTGGCTGTGTTACAGTGAATTGATTCCTGAATATTGATCCTCGCTGTGTCACGGTGAATTGATTCCTGAATATTGATCCTGGCTGCGTCACGGTGAATTGATTCCTGAATATTGATCCTCGCAGTGTCACGGTGAATTGATTCCTGAATATTGATCCTCGCTGTGTCACGGTGAATTGATTCCTGAATATCGATCCTCGCTGTGTCACGGTGATTTGATTCCTGATTATTGATCCTGGCAGTGTCACGGTGAATTGATTCCTGAATATTGATCCTCGCTGTGTCACGGTGAATTGATTCCTGAATATTGATCCTTGCTGCGCCACGGTGATTTGATTCCTGAATACTGATCCTCGCTGTGTCACGGTGAATTAATTCCTGAATATTGATCCTGGCTGTGTCACAGTGAATTGATTCCTGAATATTGATCCTGGCTGTGTCACGGTGAATTGATTCCTGACTATTGATCCTCGCCGTGTCACGGTGAATTGATTCCTGAATACTGATCCTCGCTGTGTCACGGTGAATTGATTCCTGAATATTGATCCTGGCTGTGTCACGGTGAATTGATTCCTGAATATTGATCCTCGCTGTGTCACGGTGAATTGATTCCTGAATATTGATCCTCGCTGTGACAGAGTGAATTGATTCCTGAATATTGATCCTCGCTGTGTCACGGTGAATTGATTCCTGAATATTGATCCACACTGTGTCACGGTGAATTGATTCCTGAATATTGATCCTCGCTGTGTCACGGTGAATTGATTCCTGAATATTGATCCTGGCTGCGTCACGGTGAATTGATTCCTTAATATTGATCCTCGCTGTGTCACGGTGAATTGATTCCTGAATATCGATCCTGGCTGCGTCACGGTGAATTGATTCCTGAATATTGATCCACACTGTGTCACGGTGAATTGATTCCTGAATATTGATCCTGGCTGTGTTACAGTGAATTGATTCCTGTATATTGATCCTCGCTGTGTCACGGTGAATTGATTCCTGAATATCGATCCTGGCTGCGTCACGGTGAATTGATTCCTGAATATTGAACCACACTGTGTCATAGTGAATTGTTTCCTGAATATTGATCCTGGCTGTGTTACAGTGAATTGATTCCTGAATATTGATCCTCGCTGTGTCACGGTGAATTGATTCCTGAATATCGATCCTGGCTGCGTCACGGTGAATTGATTCCTCAATATTGATCCTCGCTGTGTCACGGTGAATTGATACCTGAATATTGATCCTCGCTGTGTCACGGTGAATTGATTCCTGAATATTGATCCTCGCTGTGGCACGGTGAATTGATTCCTGAATATTGATCCACACTGTGTCACGGTGAATTGATTCCTGATTATTGATCCTGGCTGTGTTACAGTGAATTGATTCCTGAATATTGATCCTTGCTGTGTTACAGTGAATTGATTCCTGATTATTGATCCTGGCCGTGTCACGGTGAATTGATTCCTGAATATTGATCATGGCTGTGTCACGGTGAATTGATTCCTGAATATCGATCCTCGCTGTGTCACGGTGATTTGATTCCTGAATATCGATCCTCGCTGTGTCACGGTGATTTGATTCCTGAATATTGATCCTGGCTGTGTCACGGTGAATTGATTCCTGAATATTGATCCTGGCTTTGTCACGATGAATTGATTCCTGAATACTGATCCTCGCTGTGTCACGGTGATTTGATTCCTGAATATTGATCCTGGCTGTGTCACGGTGAATTGATTCCTGAATAGTGATCCACACTGTGTCACGGTGAATTGATTCCTGAATATTGATCCTGGCTGTGTCACGGTGAATTGATTCCTGAATATTGATCCTCGCTGTGTCACGGTGAATTGATTCCTGAATATTGATCCACACTGTGTCACGGTGAATTGATTCCTGATTATTGATCCTTGCTGTGTTACAGTGAATTGATTCCTGATTATTGATCCTGGCCGTGTCACGGTGAATTGATTCCTGAATATTGATCCTCGCTGTGTCACGGTGAATTGATTCCTGAATATCGATCCTCGCCGTGTCACGGTGATTTGATTCCTGAATATCGATCCTCACTGTGTCACGGTGAATTGATTCCTGAATATCGATCCTCGCTGTGTCACGGTGATTTGATTCCTGAATATCGATCCTGGCTGTGTCACGGTGAATTGATTCCTGAATATTGATCCTGGCTTTGTCACGGTGAATTGATTCCTGAATATTGATCCTTGCTGCGTCACGGTGATTTGATTCCTGAATACTGATCCTCGCTGTGTCACGGTGAATTGATTCCTGAATATTGATCCTGGCTGTGTTACAGTGAATTGATTCCTGAATATTGATCCTTGCTGTGTTACAGTGAATTGATTCCTGATTATTCATCCTGGCCGTGTCATGGTGAATTGATTCCTGAATATTGATCCTCGCTGTGTCACGGTGAATTGATTCCTGAATATCGATCCTCGCTGTGTCACGGTGATTTGATTCCTGATTATTGATCCTGGCAGTGTCACGGTGAATTGATTCCTGAATATTGATCCTCGCTGTGTCACGGTGAATTGATTCCTGAATATTGATCCTTGCTGCGCCACGGTGATTTGATTCCTGAATACTGATCCTCGCTGTGTCACGGTGAATTAATTCCTGAATATTGATCCTGGCTGTGTCACAGTGAATTGATTCCTGAATATTGATCCTGGCTGTGTCACGGTGAATTGATTCCTGACTATTGATCCTCGCCGTGTCACGGTGAATTGATTCCTGACTTATGATCCTCGCTGTGTCACGGTGAATTGATTCCTGAATATTGATCCTGGCTGTGTCACGGTGAATTGATTCCTGAATATTGATCCTGGCTGTGTCATGGTGAATTGATTCCTGAATATTGATCCTCGCTGTGACAGAGTGAATTGATTCCTGAATATTGATCCTCGCTGTGTCACGGTGAATTGATTCCTGAATATTGATCCTGGCTGTGTTACGGTGAATTGATTCCTGAATATTGATCCTCGCTGTGTCACGGTGAATTGATTCCTGAATATTGATCCTGGCTGCGTCACGGTGAATTGATTCCTGAATATTGATCCTCGCTGTGTCACGGTGAATTGATTCCTGAATATTGATCCTGGCTGTGTTACAGTGAATTGATTCCTGTATATTGATCCTCGCTGTGTCACGGTGAATTGATTCCTGAATATCGATCCTGGCTGCGTCACGGTGAATTGATTCTTGAATATTGAACCACACTGTGTCATAGTGAATTGTTTCCTGAATATTGATCCTGGCTGTGTTACAGTGAATTGTTTCCTGAATATTGATCCTGGCTGTGTTACAGTGAATTGATTCCTGAATATTGATCCTCGCTGTGTCACGGTGAATTGATTCCTGAATATCGATCCTGGCTGCGTCACGGTGAATTGATTCCTGAATATTGATCCTCGCTGTGTCACGGTGAATTGATACCTGAATATTGATCCTCGCTGTGTCACGGTGAATTGATTCCTGAATATTGATCCTCGCTGTGGCACGGTGAATTGATTCCTGAATATTGATCCACACTGTGTCACGGTGAATTGATTCCTGATTATTGATCCTGGCTGTGTTACAGTGAATTGATTCCTGAATATTGATCCTTGCTGTGTTACAGTGAATTGATTCCTGATTATTGATCCTGGCCGTGTCACGGTGAATTGATTCCTGAATATTGATCATGGCTGTGTCACGGTGAATTGATTCCTGAATATCGATCCTCGCTGTGTCACGGTGATTTGATTCCTGAATATCGATCCTCGCTGTGTCACGGTGATTTGATTCCTGAATATTGATCCTGGCTGTGTCACGGTGAATTGATTCCTGAATATTGATCCTGGCTTTGTCACGATGAATTGATTCCTGAATACTGATCCTCGCTGTGTCACGGTGATTTGATTCCTGAATATTGATCCTGGCTGTGTCACGGTGAATTGATTCCTGAATATTGATCCACACTGTGTCACGGTGAATTGATTCCTGAATATTGATCCTGGCTGTGTCACGGTGAATTGATTCCTGAATATTGATCGTGGCTGCGTCACGGTGAATTGATTCCTGAATATTGATCCTCGCTGTGTCACGGTGAATTGATTCCTGAATATTGATCCACACTGTGTCACGGTGAATTGATTCCTGATTATTGATCCTGGCTGTGTTACAGTGAATTGATTCCTGAATATTGATCCTTGCTGTGTTACAGTGAATTGATTCCTGATTATTGATCCTGGCCGTGTCACGGTGAATTGATTCCTGAATATTGATCCTCGCTGTGTCACGGTGAATTGATTCCTGAATATCGATCCTCGCCGTGTCACGGTGATTTGATTCCTGAATGTCGATCCTCACTGTGTCACGGTGATTTGATTCCTGAATATCGATCCTCGCCGTGTCACGGTGATTTGATTCCTGAATATCGATCCTCACTGTGTCACGGTGATTTGATTCCTGAATATCGATCCTCGCTGTGTCACGGTGATTTGATTCCTGAATATCGATCCTGGCTGTGTCACGGTGAATTGATTCCTGAATATTGATCCTGGCTTTGTCACGGTGAATTGATTCCTGAATATTGATCCTCGCTGTGTCACGGTGAATTGATTCCGGAATATTGATCCTCGCTGTGTCATGGTGAATTGCTTCCTGAATATTGATCCTCGCTGTGTCACCGTGAATTGATTCCTGAATATTGATCCTCGCTGTGTCACGGTGAATTGATTCCTGAATATTGATCCTGGCTGTGTTACAGTGAATTGATTCCTGATTATTGATCCACACTGTGTCACGGTGAATTGATTCCTGAATATTGATCTTCGCTGTGTCACAGTGAATTGATTCCTGAATATTGATCCTCCCTGTGTCACGGTGAATTGATTCCTGATTATTGATCCTGGCTGTGTCACGGTGAATTGATTCCTGAATATTGATCATGGCTGTATCACGGTGAATTGATTCCTGAATATCGATCCTGGCTGTGTCACGGTGAATTGATTCCTGAATATTGATCCTCGCTGTGTCACGGTGAATTGATTCCTGAATATTGATCCACACTGTGTCACGGTGAATTGATTCCTGAATATTGATCCTGGCTGTGTCATGGTGAATTGATTCCTGAATATTGATCATGGCTGTGTCACGGTGAATTGATTCCTGAATATCGATCCTCGCTATGTCACGGTGAATTGATTCCTGAATATCGATCCTGGCTGCGTCACGGTGAATTGATTCCTGAATATTGATCCTCGCTGTGGCACGGTGAATTGATTCCTGAATATTGATCCTCACTGTGTCACGGTGAATTGATTCCTGATTATTGATCCAGGCTGTGTTACAGTGAATTGATTCCTGAATATTGATCCTTGCTGTGTTACAGTGAATTGATTCCTGATTATTGATCCTGGCCGTGTCACGGTGAATTGATTCCTGAATATTGATCCTCGCTGTGTCACAGTGAATTGATTCCTGAATATTGATCCTGGCTGTGTCACGGTGAATTGATTCCTGAATATCGATCCTCGTTGTGTCACGGTGAATTGATTCCTGAATATTGATCCACGCTGTGTCACGGTGAATTGATTCCTGAATATTGTTCCTGACTGTGTCACGGTGAATTGATTCCTGAATTTGATCCTCGCTGTGTCACGGTGAATTGATTCCTGAATATTGATCCTGGCTCTGTCACGGTGAATTGATTCCTGAATATTAATCCTGGCTCTGTCACGGTGAATTGATTCCTGAATATTGATCCTCGCTGTGTCACGGTGAATTGATTCCTGAATATTGATCATGGCTGTATCACGGTGAATTGATTCCTGAATATCGATCCTGGCTGTGTCACGGTGAATTAATTCCTGAATATTGATCCTCGCTGTGTCACGGTGAATTGATTCCTGAATATTGATCCACACTGTGTCACGGTGAATTGATTCCTGAATATTGATCATGGCTGTGTCACGGTGAATTGATTCCTGAATATTGATCCTCGCTGTGTCACGGTGAATTGATTCCTGAATATCGATCCTGGCTGCGTCACGGTGAATTGATTCCTGAATATTGATCCTCGCTGTGGCACGGTGAATTGATTCCTGAATATTGATCCACACTGTGTCACGGTGAATTGATTCCTGATTATTGATCCTGGCTGTGTTACAGTGAATTGATTCCTGAATATTGATCCTTGCTGTGTTACAGTGAATTGATTCCTGATTATTGATCCTTGCCGTGTCACGGTGAATTGATTCCTGAATAGTGATCCTCGCTGTGTCACGGTGAATTGATTCCTGAATATCGATCCTCGCTGTGTCACGGTGAATTGATTACTGAATATTGATCCTGGCTTTGTCACGGTGAATTGATTCCTGAATACTGATCCTCGCTGTGTCACGGTGATTTGATTCCTGAATATTGATCCTGGTTGTGTCACGGTGAATTGATTCCTGAATATTGATCCTGGCTGCGTCACGGTGAATTGATTCCTGAATATTGATCCTGGCCGTGTCACGGTGAATTGATTCCTGACTATTGATCCACGCCGTGTCACGGTGAATTCATTCCTGAATTATGATCCTCGCTGTGTCACGGTGAATTGATTCCTGAATATTGATACTGGCTGTGTCACGGTGAATTGATTCCTGAATATTGATCCTCGCTGTGTCACGGTGAATTGATTCCTGAATATTGATCCACGCTGTGTCAGAGTGAATTGATTCCTGAATATTGATCCTCGCTGTGTCACGGTGAATTGATTCCTGAATATTGATCCTGGCTGTGTTACGGTGAATTGATTCCTGAATATTGATCCTGGCTCTGTCACGGTGAATTGATTCCTGAATATTGATCCTCGCTGTGTCACGGTGAATTGATTCCTGAATATTGATCCGGGCTCTGTCACGGTGAATTGATTCCTGAATATCGATCCTGGCTGCGACACGGTGAATTGATTCCTGAATATTGATCCTCGCTGTGGCACGGTGAATTGATTCCTGAATATTGATCCACACTGTGTCACGGTGAATTGATTCCTGAATATTGATCCTGGCTGTGTTACAGTGAATTGATTCCTGAATATTGATCCTTGCTGTGTTACAGTGAATTGATTCCTGATTATTGATCCTGGCCGTGTCACGGTGAATTCATTCCTGAATAGTGATCCTCGCTGTGTCACGGTGAATTGATTCCTGAATATCGATCCTCGCTGAGTCACGGTGAATTGATTACTGAATATTGATCCTGGCTTTGTCACGGTGAATTGATTCCTGAATACTGATCCTCGCTGTGTCACGGTGATTTGATTCCTGAATATTGATCCTGGCTGTGTCACGGTGAATTGATTCCTGAATATTGATCCTGGCCGTGTCACGGTGAATTGATTCCTGACTATTGATCCACGCCGTGTCACGGTGAATTGATTCCTGAATTATGATCCTCGCTGTGTCACGGTGAATTGATTCCTGAATATTGATACTGGCTGTGTCACGGTGAATTGATTCCTGAATATTGATCCTCGCTGTGTCACGGTGAATTGATTCCAGAATATTGATCCACGCTGTGTCAGAGTGAATTGATTCCTGAATATTGATCCTCGCTGTGTCATGGTGAATTGATTCCTGAATATTGATCCTGGCTGTGTTACGGTGAATTGATTCCTGAATATTGATCCTGGCTCTGTCACGGTGAATTGATTCCTGAATATTGATCCTCGCTGTGTCACGGTGAATTGATTCCTGAATATTGATCCTGGCTCTGTCACGGTGAATTGATTCCTGAATATTGATCCTCGCTGTGTCACGGTGAATTGATTCCTGAATATCGATCCTGGCTACATCACGGTGAATTGATTCCTGAATATTGATCCTCGCTGTGTCACGGTGAATTGATTCCTGAATATCGATCCTGCCTGCGTCACGGTGAATTGATTCCTGAATATTGATCCACACTGTGTCACGGTGAATTGATTCCTGAATATTGATCCTGGATGTGTTACAGTGAATTGATTCCTGAATATTGATCCTGGCTGTGTCACGGTGAATTGATTCCTGAATATTGATCCTCGCTGTGTCACGGTGAATTGATTCCTGAATATTGATCCTTGGTTGTGTCACGGTGAATTGATTCCTGAATATTGAGCCTGGCTGCCTCACGGTGAATTGATTCCTGAATATTGATCCTTGGTTGTGTCACGGTGAATTGATTCCTGAATATTGAGCCTGGCTGCCTCACGGTGAATTGATTCCTGAATATTGATCCTCGCTGTGTCACGGTGAATTGATTCCTGAATATTGATCCACACTGTGTCACGGTGAATTGATTCCTGAATATTGATCGTCGCTGTGTCACGGTGAATTGATTCCTGAATATCGATCCTCCCTGTGTCACGGTGAATTGATTCCTGAATATCGATCCTGGCTGCGTCACGATGAATTGATTCCTGAATATTGATCCTCGCTGTGTCACGGTGAATTGACTCCTGAATATTGATCCTCGCTGTGTCACGGTGAAATGATTCCTGAATATTGATCCACACTGTGTCACGGTGAGTTGATTCCTGAATATTGATCCTGGCTGTGTCACGGTGAATTGATTCCTGAATATTGATCATGGCTGTGTCACGGTGAATTGATTCCTGAATATTGATCCTCGCTGTGTCACGGTGAATTGATTTCTGAATATCGATCCTGGCTGCGTCACGGTGAATTGATTCCTGAATATTGATCCTCGCTGTGGCACGGTGAATTGATTCCTGAATATTGATGCACACTGTGTCACGGTGAATTGATTCCTGATTATTGATCCTGGCTGTGTTACAGTGTATTGATTCCTGAATATTGATCCTTGCTGTGTTACAGTGAATTGATTCCTGATTATTGATCCTGGCTGTGTCACGGTGAATTGATTCCTGAATATTGATCCTGGCTGCCTCACGGTGAATTGATTCCTGAATATTGATCCACACTGTGTCACGGCGAATTGGTTCCTGAATATCGATCCTCGCTGTGTCACGGTGAATTGATTCCTGAATATTGATCCTGGCTATGTCACGGTGAATTGATTCCTGAATATTGATCCTGGCTGTGTCACGGTGAATTGATTCCTGATTATTGATCCTGGCTGTGTTACAGTGAATTGATTCCTGAATATTGATCCTGGCTGTGTCACGGTGAATTGATTCCTGAATATTGATCCTGGCTGCGTCACGGTGAATTGATTCCTGAATATTGATCCACACTGTGTCACGGTGAATTGATTCCTGATTATTGAACCTGGCTGTGTTACAGTGAATTGATTCCTGAATATTGATCCTTGCTGTGTTACAGTGAATTGATTCCTGATTATTGATCCTGGCCGTGTCACGGTGAATTGATTCCTGAATATTGATCCTCGCTGTGTCACGGTGATTTGATTCCTGAATATCGATCCTCGCTGTGTCACGGTGATTTGATTCCTGAATATCGATCCTCGTTGTGTCAAGGTGATTTGATTCCTGAATATCGATCCTCGCTGTGTCACGGTGATTTGATTCCTGAATATCGATCCTGGCTGTGTCACGGTGAATTGATTCCTGAATATTGATCCTGGCTTTGTCACGGTGAATTGATTCCTGAATATTGATCCTTGCTGCGTCACGTGATTTGATTCCTGAATACTGATCCTCGCTGTGTCACGGTGAATTGATTCCTGAATATTGATCCTGGCTGTGTCACGGTGAATTGATTCCTGAATATTGATCCTCGCTGTGTAACGGTGAATTGATTCATGAATATTGATCCTGGCTGTGTCACGGTGAATTGATTCCTGAATATTGATCCTCGCTGTGTCACGGTGAATTGATTCCTGAATATTGATCCTCGCTGTGACAGAGTGAATTGATTCCTGAATATTGATCCTCGCTGTGTCACGGTGAACTGATTCCTGAATATTGATCCTGGCTGTGTTACGGTGAATTGATTCCTGAGTATTGATCCTCGCTGTGTCACGGTGAATTGATTCCTGAATATTGATCCTCGCTGTGTAACGGTGAATTGATTCATGAATATTGATCCTGGCTGTGTCACGGTGAATTGATTCCTGAATATTGATCCACACTGTGTCACGGTGAATTGGTTTCTGAATATCGATCCTCGCTGTGTCACGGTGAATTGATTCCTGAATATTGATCCTGGCTATGTCACGGTGAATTGATTCCTGAATATTGATCCTCGCTGTGTCACGGTGAATTGATTCCTGATTATTGATCCTGGCTGTGTTACAGTGAATTGATTCCTGAATATTGATCCTGGCTGTGTCACGGTGAATTGATTCCTGAATATTGATCCTGGCTGCGTCACGGTGAATTGATTCCTGAATATTGATCTTCGCTGTGTCACGGTGAATTGATTCCTGAATATTGATCCACACTGTGTCACGGTGAATTGATTCCTGATTATTGATCCTGGCTGTGTTACAGTGAATTGATTCCTGAATATTGATCCTTGCTGTGTTACAGTGAATTGATTCCTGATTATTGATCCTGGCTGTGTTACAGTGAATTGATTCCTGAATATTGATCCTGGCTGTGTCACGGTGAATTGATTCCTGAATATTGATCCTGGCTGCGTCACGGTGAATTGATTCCTGAATATTGATCTTCGCTGTGTCACGGTGAATTGATTCCTGAATATTGATCCACACTGTGTCACGGTGAATTGATTCCTGATTATTGATCCTGGCTGTGTTACAGTGAATTGATTCCTGAATATTGATCCTGGCTGTGTAACGGTGAATTGATTCCTGAATATTGATCCTGGCTGTGTCACGGTGAATTGATTCCTGAATATTGATCCTCGCTGTGTAACGGTGAATTGATTCATGAATATTGATCCTGGCTGTGTCACGGTGAATTGATTCCTGAATATTGATCCTCGCTGTGTCACGGTGAATTGATTCCTGAATATTGATCCTCGCTGTGACAGAGTGAATTGATTCCTGAATATTGATCCTCGCTGTGTCACGGTGAACTGATTCCTGAATATTGATCCTGGCTGTGTTACGGTGAATTGATTCCTGAGTATTGATCCTCGCTGTGTCACGGTGAATTGATTCCTGAATATTGATCCTCGCTGTGTAACGGTGAATTGATTCATGAATATTGATCCTGGCTGTGTCACGGTGAATTGATTCCTGAATATTGATCCACACTGTGTCACGGTGAATTGGTTTCTGAATATCGATCCTCGCTGTGTCACGGTGAATTGATTCCTGAATATTGATCCTGGATATGTCACGGTGAATTGATTCCTGAATATTGATCCTCGCTGTGTCACGGTGAATTGATTCCTGATTATTGATCCTGGCTGTGTTACAGTGAATTGATTCCTGAATATTGATCCTGGCTGTGTCACGGTGAATTGATTCCTGAATATTGATCCTGGCTGCGTCACGGTGAATTGATTCCTGAATATTGATCTTCGCTGTGTCACGGTGAATTGATTCCTGAATATTGATCCACACTGTGTCACGGTGAATTGATTCCTGATTATTGATCCTGGCTGTGTTACAGTGAATTGATTCCTGAATATTGATCCTTGCTGTGTTACTGTGAATTGATTCCTGATTATTCATCCTGGCCGTTTCATGGTGAATTGATTCCTGAATATTGATCCTCGCCGTGTCACGGTGAATTGATTCCTGAATATTGATCCTCGCTGTGTCACGGTGAATTGATTCCTGAATATCGATCCTCGCTGTGTCACGGTGATTTGATTCCTGAATATTGATCCTGGCTGTGTCACGGTGAATTGATTCCTGAATATTGATCCTGGCTTTGTCACGATGAATTGATTCCTGAAGACTGATCCTCGCTGTGTCACGGTGATTTGATTCCTGAATATTGATCCTGGCTGTGTCACGGTGAATTGATTCCTGAATATTGATCCTCGCTGTGTAACGGTGAATTGATTCATGAATATTGATCCTGGCTGTGTCACGGTGAATTGATTCCTGAATATTGATCCTGGCCGTGTCACGGTGAATTGATTCCTGAATATAGATCCTCGCTGTGTCACGGTGAATTGATTCCTGAATATCGATCCTCGCTGTGTCACGGTGATTTGATTCCTGAATATCGATCCTCGCTGTGTAACGGTGAATTGATTCCTGAATATTGATCCTCGCTGTGTCACGGTGAATTTATTCCTGAATATTGATCCACACTGTGTCACGGTGATTTGGTTCCTGAATATCGATCCTCGCTGTGTCACGGTGAATTGATTCCTGAATATTGATCCTGGCTATGTCACGGTGAATTGATTCCTGATTATTGATCCTTGCTGTGTTACAGTGAATTGATTCCTGATTATTGATCCTGGCCGTGTCACGGTGAATTGATTCCTGAATATTGATCCTCGCTGTGTCACGGTGATTTGATTCCTGAATATCGATCCTCGCTGTGTCACGGTGATTTGATTCCTGAATATCGATCCTCGCTGTGTCACGGTGATTTGATTCCTGAATATCGATCCTGGCTGTGTCACGGTGAATTGATTCCTGAATATTGATCCTGGCTTTGTCACGGTGAATTGATTCCTGAATATTGATCCTTGCTGCGTCACAGTGATTTGTTTCCTGAATACTGATCCTCGCTGTGTCACGGTGAATTGATTCCTGAATATTGATCCTGGCTGTGTTACAGTGAATTGATTCCTGAATATTGATCCTTGCTGTGTTACAGTGAATTGATTCCTGATTATTGATCCTGGCCGTGTCACGGTGAATTGATTCCTGAATATTGATCCTCGCTGTGTCACGGTGATTTGATTCCTGAATATCGATCCTCGCTGTGTCACGGTGATTTGATTCCTGAATATCGATCCTCGCTGTGTCACGGTGATTTGATTCCTGAATATCGATCCTGGCTGTGTCACGGTGAATTGATTCCTGAATATTGATCCTGGCTTTGTCACGGTGAATTGATTCCTGAATATTGATCCTTGCTGCGTCACAGTGATTTGTTTCCTGAATACCGATCCTCGCTGTGTCACGGTGAATTGATTCCTGAATATTGATCCTGGCTGTGTTACAGTGAATTGATTCCTGAATATTGATCCTCGCTGTGTCACGGTGAATTGATTCCTGAATATCGATCCTCGCTATGTCACGGTGATTTGATTCCTGAATATTGATCCTGGCTGTGTCACGGTGAATTGATTCCTGAATATTGATCCTGGCTTTGTCACAATGAATTGATTCCTGAAGACTGATCCTCGCTGTGTCACGGTGATTTGATTCCTGAATATTGATCCTGGCTGTGTCACGGTGAATTGATTCCTGAATATTGATCCACGTCGTGTCACGGTGAATTGATTCCTGAATATTGATCCTGGCTGTGTCACGGTGAATTGATTCCTGACTATTGATCCACGTCGTGTCACGGTGAATTGATTCCTGAATATTGATCCTGGCTGTGTCACGGTGAATTGATTCCTGAATATCGATCCTCGCTGTGTCACGGTGATTTGATTCCTGAATATCGATCCTCGCTGTGTAACGGTGAATTGATTCCTGAATATTGATCCTGGCTGTGTCACGGTGAATTTATTCCTGAATATTGATCCACACTGTGTCACGGTGATTTGGTTCCTGAATATCGATCCTCGCTGTGTCACGGTGATTTGATTCCTGAATATTGATCCTGGCTGTGTCACGGTGAATTGATTCCTGAATATTGATCCTGGCTTTGTCACGGTGAATTGATTCCTGAATATTGATCCTTGCTGCGTCACAGTGATTTGTTTCCTGAATACCGATCCTCGCTGTGTCACGGTGAATTGATTCCTGAATATTGATCCTGGCTGTGTTACAGTGAATTGATTCCTGAATATTGATCCTCGCTGTGTCACGGTGAATTGATTCCTGAATATCGATCCTCGCTATGTCACGGTGATTTGATTCCTGAATATTGATCCTGGCTGTGTCACGGTGAATTGATTCCTGAATATTGATCCTGGCTTTGTCACAATGAATTGATTCCTGAAGACTGATCCTCGCTGTGTCACGGTGATTTGATTCCTGAATATTGATCCTGGCTGTGTCACGGTGAATTGATTCCTGAATATTGATCCACGTCGTGTCACGGTGAATTGATTCCTGAATATTGATCCTGGCTGTGTCACGGTGAATTGATTCCTGACTATTGATCCACGTCGTGTCACGGTGAATTGATTCCTGAATATTGATCCTGGCTGTGTCACGGTGAATTGATTCCTGAATATCGATCCTCGCTGTGTCACGGTGATTTGATTCCTGAATATCGAGCCTCGCTGTGTAACGGTGAATTGATTCCTGAATATTGATCCTGGCTGTGTCACGGTGAATTTATTCCTGAATATTGATCCACACTGTGTCACGGTGATTTGGTTCCTGAATATCGATCCTCGCTGTGTCACGGTGATTTGATTCCTGAATATTGATCCTGGCTGTGTCACGGTGAATTGATTCCTGAATATTGATCCTCGCTGTGTAACGGTGAATTGATTCATGAATATTGATCCTGGCTGTGTCACGGTGAATTGATTCCTGAATATTGATCCTGGCCGTGTCACGGTGAATTGATTCCTGAATATAGATCCTCGCTGTGTCACGGTGAATTGATTCCTGAATATCGATCCTCGCTGTGTCACGGTGATTTGATTCCTGAATATCGATCCTCGCTGTGTAACGGTGAATTGATTCCTGAATATTGATCCTGGCTGTGTCACGGTGAATTTATTCCTGAATATTGATCCACACTGTGTCACGGTGATTTGGTTCCTGAATATCGATCCTCGCTGTGTCACGGTGAATTGATTCCTGAATATTGATCCTGGCTATGTCACGGTGAATTGATTCCTGATTATTGATCCTTGCTGTGTTACAGTGAATTGATTCCTGATTATTGATCCTGGCCGTGTCACGGTGAATTGATTCCTGAATATTGATCCTCGCTGTGTCACGGTGATTTGATTCCTGAATATCGATCCTCGCTGTGTCACGGTGATTTGATTCCTGAATATCGATCCTCGCTGTGTCACGGTGATTTGATTCCTGAATATCGATCCTGGCTGTGTCACGGTGAATTGATTCCTGAATATTGATCCTGGCTTTGTCACGGTGAATTGATTCCTGAATATTGATCCTTGCTGCGTCACAGTGATTTGTTTCCTGAATACTGATCCTCGCTGTGTCACGGTGAATTGATTCCTGAATATTGATCCTGGCTGTGTTACAGTGAATTGATTCCTGAATATTGATCCTTGCTGTGTTACAGTGAATTGATTCCTGATTATTGATCCTGGCCGTGTCACGGTGAATTGATTCCTGAATATTGATCCTCGCTGTGTCACGGTGATTTGATTCCTGAATATCGATCCTCGCTGTGTCACGGTGATTTGATTCCTGAATATCGATCCTCGCTGTGTCACGGTGATTTGATTCCTGAATATCGATCCTGGCTGTGTCACGGTGAATTGATTCCTGAATATTGATCCTGGCTTTGTCACGGTGAATTGATTCCTGAATATTGATCCTTGCTGCGTCACAGTGATTTGTTTCCTGAATACCGATCCTCGCTGTGTCACGGTGAATTGATTCCTGAATATTGATCCTGGCTGTGTTACAGTGAATTGATTCCTGAATATTGATCCTCGCTGTGTCACGGTGAATTGATTCCTGAATATCGATCCTCGCTATGTCACGGTGATTTGATTCCTGAATACTGATCCTCGCTGTGTCACGGTGAATTGATTCCTGATTATTGATCCTCGCTGTGTCACGGTGAATTGATTCCTGAATATTGATCCTGGCTGTGTCACGGTGAATTGATTCCTGAATATTGATCCTGGCTTTGTCACAATGAATTGATTCCTGAAGACTGATCCTCGCTGTGTCACGGTGATTTGATTCCTGAATATTGATCCTGGCTGTGTCACGGTGAATTGATTCCTGAATATTGATCCACGTCGTGTCACGGTGAATTGATTCCTGAATATTGATCCTGGCTGTGTCACGGTGAATTGATTCCTGACTATTGATCCACGTCGTGTCACGGTGAATTGATTCCTGAATATTGATCCTGGCTGTGTCACGGTGAATTGATTCCTAAATATTGATCCTCGCTGTGTCACGGTGAATTGATTCCTGAATATTGATCCTCGCTGTGTCACGGTGAATTGATTCCTGAATATTGATCCTCGCTGTGTCACGGTGAATTGATTCCTGAATATTGATCCACACTGTGTCACGGTGATTTGATTCCTGAATATTGATCCTGGCTGTGTCACGGTGAATTGATTCCTGAATATTGATCCTCGCTGTGACAGAGTGAATTGGTTCCTGAATATTGATCCTCGCTGTGTCACGGTGAATTGATTCCTGAATATAGATCCTGGCTGTGTTACAGTGAATTGATTCCTGAATATTGATCCTGGCTGTGTCACGGTGAATTGATTCCTGAATATTGATCCTGGCCGTGTCACGGTGAATTGATTCCTGAAGACTGATCCTCGCTGTGTCACGGTGATTTGATTCCTGAATATTGATCCTGGCTGTGTCACGGTGAATTGATTCCTGAATATTGATCCACGTCGTGTCACGGTGAATTGATTCCTGAATATTGATCCTGGCTGTGTCACGGTGAATTGATTCCTGACTATTGATCCACGTCGTGTCACGGTGAATTGATTCCTGAATATTGATCCTGGCTGTGTCACGGTGAATTGATTCCTAAATATTGATCCTCGCTGTGTCACGGTGAATTGATTCCTGAATATTGATCCTGGCTGTGTCACGGTGAATTGATTCCTGACTATTGATCCTGGCTGTGTCACGGTGAATTGATTCCTGACTATTGATCCTCGCTGTGTCACGGTGATTTGATTCCTGAATATTGATCCTGGCTGTGTCACGGTGAATTGATTCCTGACTATTGATCCACGTCGTGTCACGGTGAATTGATTCCTGAATATTGATCCTGGCTGTGTCACGGTGAATTGATTCCTAAATATTGATCCTCGCTGTGTCACGGTGAATTGATTCCTGAATATTGATCCTCGCTGTGTCACGGTGAATTGATTCCTGAATATTGATCCTCGCTGTGTCACGGTGAATTGATTCCTGAATATTGATCCACACTGTGTCACGGTGATTTGATTCCTGAATATTGATCCTGGCTGTGTCACGGTGAATTGATTCCTGAATATTGATCCTCGCTGTGACAGAGTGAATTGGTTCCTGAATATTGATCCTCGCTGTGTCACGGTGAATTGATTCCTGAATATTGATCCTGGCTGTGTTACGGTGAATTGATTCCTGAATATTGATCCTCGCTGTGTCACGGTGAATTGATTCCTGAATATTGATCCTGGCCGTGTCACGGTGAATTGATTCCTGAATATTGATCCTCGCTGTGTCACGGTGAATTGATTCCTGAATATTGATCCTCGCTGTGTCACGGTGAATTGATTCCTGAATATTGATCCACACTGTGTCACGGTGAATTGGTTCCTGAATATCGATCCTCGCTGTGTCACGGTGAATTGATTCCTGAATATTGATCCTGGCTTTGTCACGGTGAATTGATTCCTGAATATTGATCCTTGCTGCGTCACAGTGATTTGTTTCCTGAATACCGATCCTCGCTGTGTCACGGTGAATTGATTCCTGAATATTGATCCTGGCTGTGTTACAGTGAATTGATTCCTGAATATTGATCCTCGCTGTGTCACGGTGAATTGATTCCTGAATATCGATCCTCGCTATGTCACGGTGATTTGATTCCTGAATATTGATCCTGGCTGTGTCACGGTGAATTGATTCCTGAATATTGATCCTGGCTTTGTCACAATGAATTGATTCCTGAAGACTGATCCTCGCTGTGTCACGGTGATTTGATTCCTGAATATTGATCCTGGCTGTGTCACGGTGAATTGATTCCTGAATATTGATCCACGTCGTGTCACGGTGAATTGATTCCTGAATATTGATCCTGGCTGTGTCACGGTGAATTGATTCCTGACTATTGATCCACGTCGTGTCACGGTGAATTGATTCCTGAATATTGATCCTGGCTGTGTCACGGTGAATTGATTCCTAAATATTGATCCTCGCTGTGTCACGGTGAATTGATTCCTGAATATTGATCCTCGCTGTGTCACGGTGAATTGATTCCTGAATATTGATCCTCGCTGTGTCACGGTGAATTGATTCCTGAATATTGATCCACACTGTGTCACGGTGATTTGATTCCTGAATATTGATCCTGGCTGTGTCACGGTGAATTGATTCCTGAATATTGATCCTCGCTGTGACAGAGTGAATTGGTTCCTGAATATTGATCCTCGCTGTGTCACGGTGAATTGATTCCTGAATATAGATCCTGGCTGTGTTACAGTGAATTGATTCCTGAATATTGATCCTGGCTGTGTCACGGTGAATTGATTCCTGAATATTGATCCTGGCCGTGTCACGGTGAATTGATTCCTGAAGACTGATCCTCGCTGTGTCACGGTGATTTGATTCCTGAATATTGATCCTGGCTGTGTCACGGTGAATTGATTCCTGAATATTGATCCACGTCGTGTCACGGTGAATTGATTCCTGAATATTGATCCTGGCTGTGTCACGGTGAATTGATTCCTGACTATTGATCCACGTCGTGTCACGGTGAATTGATTCCTGAATATTGATCCTGGCTGTGTCACGGTGAATTGATTCCTAAATATTGATCCTCGCTGTGTCACGGTGAATTGATTCCTGAATATTGATCCTGGCTGTGTCACGGTGAATTGATTCCTGACTATTGATCCTGGCTGTGTCACGGTGAATTGATTCCTGACTATTGATCCTCGCTGTGTCACGGTGATTTGATTCCTGAATATTGATCCTGGCTGTGTCACGGTGAATTGATTCCTGACTATTGATCCACGTCGTGTCACGGTGAATTGATTCCTGAATATTGATCCTGGCTGTGTCACGGTGAATTGATTCCTAAATATTGATCCTCGCTGTGTCACGGTGAATTGATTCCTGAATATTGATCCTCGCTGTGTCACGGTGAATTGATTCCTGAATATTGATCCTCGCTGTGTCACGGTGAATTGATTCCTGAATATTGATCCACACTGTGTCACGGTGATTTGATTCCTGAATATTGATCCTGGCTGTGTCACGGTGAATTGATTCCTGAATATTGATCCTCGCTGTGACAGAGTGAATTGGTTCCTGAATATTGATCCTCGCTGTGTCACGGTGAATTGATTCCTGAATATTGATCCTGGCTGTGTTACGGTGAATTGATTCCTGAATATTGATCCTCGCTGTGTCACGGTGAATTGATTCCTGAATATTGATCCTGGCCGTGTCACGGTGAATTGATTCCTGAATATTGATCCTCGCTGTGTCACGGTGAATTGATTCCTGAATATTGATCCTCGCTGTGTCACGGTGAATTGATTCCTGAATATTGATCCACACTGTGTCACGGTGAATTGGTTCCTGAATATCGATCCTCGCTGTGTCACGGTGAATTGATTCCTGAATATTGATCCTCGCTGTGTCACGGTGAATAGATTCCTGAATATCGATCCTCGCTGTGTCACGGTGAATTGATTCCTGAATATTGATCCTCGCTGTGTCACGGTGAATTGATTCCTGATTATTGATCCTGGCTGTGTTACAGTGAATTGATTCCTGAATATTGATCCTGGCTGTGTCACGGTGAATTGATTCCTGAATATTGATCCTCGCTGTGTCACGGTGAATTGATTCCTGAATATTGATCCACACTGTGTCACGGTGAATTGATTCCTGATTATTGATCCTGGCTGTGTTACAGTGAATTGATTCCTGAATATTGATCCTTGCTGTGTTACAGTGAATTGATTCCTGATTATTGATCCTGGCCGTGTCACGGTGAATTGATTCCTGAATATTGATCCTCGCTGTGTCACGGTGAATTGATTCCTGAATATCGATCCTCGCTGTGTCACGGTGATTTGATTCCTGAATATCGATCCTGGCTGTGTCACGGTGAATTGATTCCTGAATACTGATCCTCGCTGTGTCACGGTGAATTGATTCCTGAATATTGATCCTGGCTGTGTCACGGTGAATTGATTCCTGAATATTGATCCTTGCTGTGTTACAGTGAATTGATTCCTGATTATTCATCCTGGCCGTGTCACGGTGAATTGATTCCTGAATATTGATCCTCGCTGTGTCACGGTGAATTGATTCCTGAATATTGATCCTTGCTGCGCCACGGTGATTTGATTCCTGAATACTGATTCTCGCTGTGTCACGGTGAATTAATTCCTGAATATTGATCCTGGCTGTGTCACAGTGAATTGATTCCTGAATATTGATCCTGGCCGTGTCACGGTGAATTGATTCCTGACTATTGATTCTCGCCGTGTCACGGTGAATTGATTCCTGACTTATGATCCTCGCTGTGTCACGGTGATTTGATTCCTGAATATCGATCCTGGCTGTGTCACGGTGAATTGATTTCTGAATATTGATCCTCGCTGTGTCACGGTGAACTGATTCCTGAATATTGATCCTGGCTGTGTTACGGTGAATTGATTCCTGAATATTGATCCTCGCTGTGTCACGGTGAATTGATTCCTGAATATTGATCCTCGCTGTGTCACGGTGAATTGATTCCTGAATATTGATCCTCGCTGTGTAACGGTGAATTGATTCATGAATATTGATCCTGGCTGTGTCACGGTGAATTGATTCCTGAATATTGATCCACACTGTGTCACGGTGAATTGGTTTCTGAATATCGATCCTCGCTGTGTCACGGTGAATTGATTCCTGAATATTGATCCTGGCTGCGTCACGGTGAATTGATTCCTGAATATTGATCCTCGCTGTGTCACGGTGAATTGATTCCTGAATATTGACCCACACTGTGTCACGGTGAATTGATTCCTGATTATTGATCCTGGCTGTGTTACAGTGAATTGATTCCTGAATATTGATCCTGGCTGTGTCACGGTGAATTGATTCCTGAATATTGATCCTGGCCGTGTCACGGTGAATTGATTCCTGAATATTGACCCACACTGTGTCACGGTGAATTGATTCCTGATTATTGATCCTGGCTGTGTAACAGTGAATTGATTCCTGAATATTGATCCTTGCTGTGTTACAGTGAATTGATTCCTGATTATTGATCCTGGCCGTGTCACGGTGAATTGATTCCTGATTATTGATCCTGGCCGTGTCACGGTGAATTGATTCCTGAATATAGATCCTCGCTGTGTCACGGTGAATTGATTCCTGAATATCGATCCTCGCTGTGTCACGGTGATTTGATTCCTGAATATCGATCCTCGCTGTGTAACGGTGAATTGATTCCTGAATATTGATCCTGGCTGTGTCACGGTGAATTGATTCCTGAATATTGATCCACACTGTGTCACGGTGATTTGGTTCCTGAATATCGATCCTCGCTGTGTCACGGTGAATTGATTCCTGAATATTGATCCTGGCTATGTCACGGTGAATTGATTCCTGATTATTGATCGTGGCTGTGTTACAGTGAATTGATTCCTGAATTTTGATCCTGGCTGTGTCACGGTGAATTGATTCCTGAATATTGATACTGGCTGCGTCACGGTGAATTGATTCCTGAATATTGATCCTCGCTGTGTCACGGTGAATTGATTCCTGAATATTGACCCACACTGTGTCACGGTGAATTGATTCCTGATTATTGATCCTGGCTGTGTTACAGTGAATTGATTCCTGAATATTGATCCTTGCTGTGTTACAGTGAATTGATTCCTGATTATTGATCCTGGCCGTGTCACGGTGAATTGATTCCTGAATATTGACCCACACTGTGTCACGGTGATTTGATTCCTGAATATCGATCCTCGCTGTGTCACGGTGATTTGATTCCTGAATATCGATCCTCGCTGTGTCACGGTGATTTGATTCCTGAATATCGATCCTGGCTGTGTCACGGTGAATTGATTCCTGAATATTGATCCTGGCTTTGTCACGGTGAATTGATTCCTGAATATTGATCCTTGCTGCGTCACAGTGATTTGATTCCTGAATACTGATCCTCGCTGTGTCACAGTGAATTGATTCCTGAATATTGATCCTGGCTGTGTTACAGTGAATTGATTCCTGAATATTGATCCTTGCTGTGTTACTGTGAATTGATTCCTGAATATCGATCCTGGCTGCGTCACGGTGAATTGATTCCTAAATATTGATCCTCGCTGTGTCACGGTGAATTGATTCCTGAATATTGATCCTCGCTGTGTCACGGTGAATTGATTCCTAAATATTGATCCTCGCTGTGTCACGGTGAATTGATTCCTGAATATTGATCCTCGCTGTGTCACGGTGAATTGATTCCTGAATATTGATCCTCGCTGTGTCACGGTGAATTGATTCCTGAATATTGATCCACACTGTGTCACGGTGATTTGATTCCTGAATATTGATCCTGGCTGTGTCACGGTGAATTGATTCCTGAATATTGATCCTCGCTGTGACAGAGTGAATTGATTCCTGAATATTGATCCTGGCTGTGTTACGGTGAATTGATTCCTGAATATTGATCCTCGCTGTGACAGAGTGAATTGATTCCTGAATATTGATCCTGGCTGTGTTACGGTGAATTGATTCCTGAATATTGATCCTCGCTGTGTCACGGTGAATTGATTCCTGAATATTGATCCTGGCCGTGTCACGGTGAATTGATTCCTGAATATTGATCCTCGCTGTGTCACGGTGAATTGATTCCTGAATATTGATCCTCGCTGTGTCACGGTGAATTGATTCCTGAATATTGATCCACACTGTGTCACGGTGAATTGGTTCCTGAATATCGATCCTCGCTGTGTCACGGTGAATTGATTCCTGAATATTGATCCTGGCTATGTCACGGTGAATTGATTCCTGAATATTGATCCTCGCTGTGTCACGGTGAATTGATTCCGGATTATTGATCCTGGCTGTGTTACAGTGAATTGATTCCTGAATATTGATCCTGGCTGTGTCAGGGTGAATTGATTCCTGAATATTGATCCTGGCTGCGTCACGGTGAATTGATTCCTGAATATTGATCCTGGCTGTGTTACGGTGAATTGATTCCTGAATATTGATCCTCGCTGTGTCACGGTGAATTGATTCCTGAATATTGATCCTGGCCGTGTCACGGTGAATTGATTCCTGAATATTGATCCTCGCTGTGTCACGGTGAATTGATTCCTGAATATTGATCCTCGCTGTGTCACGGTGAATTGATTCCTGAATATTGATCCACACTGTGTCACGGTGAATTGGTTCCTGAATATCGATCCTCGCTGTGTCACGGTGAATTGATTCCTGAATATTGATCCTGGCTATGTCACGGTGAATTGATTCCTGAATATTGATCCTCGCTGTGTCACGGTGAATTGATTCCTGATTATTGATCCTGGCTGTGTTACAGTGAATTGATTCCTGAATATTGATCCTGGCTGTGTCAGGGTGAATTGATTCCTGAATATTGATCCTGGCTGCGTCACGGTGAATTGATTCCTGAATATTGATCCTCGCTGTGTCACGGTGAATTGATTCCTGAATATTGATCCACACTGTGTCACGGTGAATTGATTCCTGATTATTGATCCTGGCTGTGTTACAGTGAATTGATTCCTGAATATTGATCCTTGCTGTGTTACAGTGAATTGATTCCTGATTATTGATCCTGGCCGTGTCACGGTGAATTGATTCCTGAATATTGATCCTCGCTGTGTCACGGTGAATTGATTCCTGAATATCGATCCTCGCTGTGTCACGGTGATTTGATTCCTGAATATCGATCCTCGCTGTGTCACGGTGATTTGATTCCTGAATATCGATCCTGGCTGTGTCACGGTGAATTGATTCCTGAATACTGATCCTCGCTGTGTCACGGTGAATTGATTCCTGAATATTGATCCTGGCTGTGTTACAGTGAATTGATTCCTGAATATTGATCCTTGCTGTGTTACAGTGAATTGATTCCTGATTATTCATCCTGGCCGTGTCACGGTGAATTGATTCCTGAATATTGATCCTCGCTGTGTCACGGTGAATTGATTCCTGAATATTGATCCTTGCTGCGCCACGGTAATTTGATTCCTGAATACTGATCCTCGCTGTGTCACGGTGAATTAATTCCTGAATATTGATCCTGGCTGTGTCACAGTGAATTGATTCCTGAATATTGATCCTGGCCGTGTCACGGTGAATTGATTCCTGACTATTGATCTTTGCCGTGTCACGGTGAATTGATTCCTGACTTATGATCCTCGCTGTGTCACGGTGAATTGATTCCTGAATATTGATCCTTGCTGCGCCACGGTGATTTGATTCCTGAATACTGATTCTCGCTGTGTCACGGTGAATTAATTCCTGAATATTGATCCTGGCTGTGTCACAGTGAATTGATTCCTGAATATTGATCCTGGCCGTGTCACGGTGAATTGATTCCTGACTATTGATTCTCGCCGTGTCACGGTGAATTGATTCCTGACTTATGATCCTCGCTGTGTCACGGTGATTTGATTCCTGAATATCGATCCTGGCTGTGTCACGGTGAATTGATTCCTGAATATTGATCCTCGCTGTGTCACGGTGAACTGATTCCTGAATATTGATCCTGGCTGTGTTACGGTGAATTGATTCCTGAATATTGATCCTCGCTGTGTCACGGTGAATTGATTCCTGAATATTGATCCTCGCTGTGTCACGGTGAATTGATTCCTGAATATTGATCCTCGCTGTGTAACGGTGAATTGATTCATGAATATTGATCCTGGCTGTGTCACGGTGAATTGATTCCTGAATATTGATCCACACTGTGTCACGGTGAATTGGTTTCTGAATATCGATCCTCGCTGTGTCACGGTGAATTGATTCCTGAATATTGACCCACACTGTGTCACGGTGAATTGATTCCTGATTATTGATCCTGGCTGTGTTACAGTGAATTGATTCCTGAATATTGATCCTGGCTGTGTCACGGTGAATTGATTCCTGAATATTGATCCTGGCCGTGTCACGGTGAATTGATTCCTGAATATTGACCCACACTGTGTCACGGTGAATTGATTCCTGATTATTGATCCTGGCTGTGTTACAGTGAATTGATTCCTGAATATTGATCCTTGCTGTGTTACAGTGAATTGATTCCTGATTATTGATCCTGGCCGTGTCACGGTGAATTGATTCCTGATTATTGATCCTGGCCGTGTCACGGTGAATTGATTCCTGAATATAGATCCTCGCTGTGTCACGGTGAATTGATTCCTGAATATCGATCCTCGCTGTGTCACGGTGATTTGATTCCTGAATATCGATCCTCGCTGTGTAACGGTGAATTGATTCCTGAATATTGATCCTGGCTGTGTCACGGTGAATTGATTCCTGAATATTGATCCACACTGTGTCACGGTGATTTGGTTCCTGAATATCGATCCTCGCTGTGTCACGGTGAATTGATTCCTGAATATTGATCCTGGCTATGTCACGGTGAATTGATTCCCGATTATTGATCGTGGCTGTGTTACAGTGAATTGATTCCTGAATTTTGATCCTGGCTGTGTCACGGTGAATTGATTCCTGAATATTGATACTGGCTGCGTCACGGTGAATTGATTCCTGAATATTGATCCTCGCTGTGTCACGGTGAATTGATTCCTGAATATTGACCCATACTGTGTCACGGTGAATTGATTCCTGATTATTGATCCTGGCTGTGTTACAGTGAATTGATTCCTGAATATTGATCCTTGCTGTGTTACAGTGAATTGATTCCTGATTATTGATCCTGGCCGTGTCACGGTGAATTGATTCCTGAATATTGACCCACACTGTGTCACGGTGATTTGATTCCTGAATATCGATCCTCGCTGTGTCACGGTGATTTGATTCCTGAATATCGATCCTCGCTGTGTCACGGTGATTTGATTCCTGAATATCGATCCTGGCTGTGTCACGGTGAATTGATTCCTGAATATTGATCCTGGCTTTGTCACGGTGAATTGATTCCTGAATATTGATCCTTGCTGCGTCACAGTGATTTGATTCCTGAATACTGATCCTCGCTGTGTCACGGTGAATTGATTCCTGAATATTGATCCTGGCTGTGTTACAGTGAATTGATTCCTGAATATTGATCCTTGCCGTGTCACGGTGAATTGGTTCCTGAATATCGATCCTGGCTGTGTTACAGTGATTTGATTCCTGAATACTGATCCTCGCTGTGTCACGGTGAATTGATTCCTGAATATTGATCCTTGCTGTGTTACAGTGAATTGATTCCTGATTATTGATCCTGGCTGTGTCACGGTGAATTGATTCCTGAATATTGATCCACACTGTGTCACGGTGAATTGATTCCTGATTATTGATCCTGGCTGTGTTACAGTGAATTGATTCCTGAATATTGATCCTTGCTGTGTTACAGTGAATTGATTCCTGATTATTCATCTTGGCCGTGTCATGGTGAATTGATTCCTGAATATTGATCCTGGCTGCGTCACGGTGAATTGATTCCGGAATATCGATCCTCGCTGTGTCACGGTGATTTGATTCCTGATTATTGATCCTGGCTGTGTCACGGTGAATTGATTCCTGAATATTGATCCTCGCTGTGTCACGGTGAATTGATTCCTGAATATTGATCCTTGCTGCGCCACGGTGATTTGATTCCTGAATACTGATCCTCACTGTGTCACGGTGAATTAATTCCTGAATATTGATCCTGGCCGTGTCACGGTGAATTGATTCCTGAATATTGATCCTGGCCGTGTCACGGTGAATTGATTCCTGAATATTGATCCTGGCTGTGTCACGGTGATTTGATTCCTGAATATTAATCCTCGCTGGGTCACGGTGATTTGATTCCTGAATATTGATCCTCGCTGTGACAGAGTGAATTGATTCCTGAATATTGATCCTCGCTGTGTCACGGTGAATTGATTCCTGAATATTGATCCTGGCTGTGTTACGGTGAATTGATTCCTGAATATTGATCCTAGCTGTTTCACGGTGAATTGATTCCTGAATATTGATCCTGGCTGCGTCACGGTGAATTGATTCCTGAATATTGATCCTGGCTGTGTCACGGTGAATTGATTCCTGAATATTGATCCTGGCTGCGTCACGGTGAATTGATTCCTGAATATTGATCCACACTGTGTCACGGTGAATTGATTCCTGAATATTGATCCTGGCTGTGTTACAGTGAATTGATTCCTGTATATTGATCCTCGCTGTGTTACAGTGAATTGATTCCTGAATATTGATCCTCGCTGTGTCACGGTGAATTGATTCGTGAATATCGATCCTGGCTGCGTCACGGTGAATTGATTCCTGAATATTGATCCTCGCTGTGTCACGGTGAATTGATACCTGAATATCGATCCTGGCTGCGTCACGGTGAATTGATTCCTGAATATTGATCCTCGCTGTGTCACGGTGAATTGATTCCTGAATATTGATCCTCGCTGTGGCACGGTGAATTGATTCCTGAATATTGATCCTGGCTATGTCACGGTGAATTGATTCCTGATTATTGATCCTGGCTGTGTTACAGTGAATTGATTCCTGAATATTGATCCTTGCTGTGTTACAGTGAATTGATTCCTGATTATTGATCCTGGCCGTGTCACGGTGAAGTGATTCCTGAATATCGATCCTCGCTGTGTCACGGTGATTTGATTCCTGAATATTGATCCTGGCTGTTTCACGGTGAATTGATTCCTGAATATTGATCCTGGCTTTGTCACGATGAATTGATTCCTGAATACTGATCCTCGCTGTGTCACGGTGATTTGATTCCTGAATATTGATCCTGGCTGTGTTACGGTGAATTGATTCCTGAATATTGATCCTGGCCGTGTCAGGGTGAATTGATTCCTGACTATTGATCCACGTCGTGTCACGGTGAATTGATTCCTGAATATTGATCCTGGCTGTGTTACGGTGAATTGATTCCTAAATATTGATCCTCGCTGTGTCACGGTGAATAGATTCCTGAATATTGATCCTCGCTGTGTCACGGTGAATTGATTCCTGAATATTGATCCTCGCTGTGTCACGGTGAATTGATTCCTGAATATTGATCCACACTGTGTCACGGTGAATTGATTCCTGAATATTGATCCTGGCTGTGTCACGGTGAATTGATTCCTGAATATTGATCCTCGCTGTGACAGAGTGAATTGATTCCTGAATATTGATCCTGGCTGTGTTACGGTGAATTGATTCCTGAATATTGATCCTCGCTGTGTCACAGTGAATTTATTCCTGAATATTGATCCTCGCTGTGTCACGGTGAATTGATTCCTGAATATTGATCCTGGCTGTGTCACGGTGAATTGATTCCTGAATATTGATCCACACTGTGTCACGGTGAATTGGTTCCTGAATATCGATCCTCGCTGTGTCACGGTGAATTGATTCCTGAATATTGATCCTGGCTATGTGACAGTGAATTGATTCCTGAATATTGATCCTCGCTGTGTCATGGTGAATTGATTCCTGAATATTGATCCTGGCTGTGTCACGGTGAATTGATTCCTGAATATTGATCCACACTGTGTCACGGTGAATTGGTTCCTGAATATCGATCCTCGCTGTGTCACGGTGAATTGATTCCTGTATATTGATCCTCGCTGTGTCACGGTGAATTGATTCCTGAATAATGATCCTCGCTGTGTCATGGTGAATTGATTCCTGATTATTGATCCTGGCTGTGTTACAGTGAATTGATTCCTGAATATTGATCCTGGCTGTGTCACGGTGAATTGATTCCTGAATATTGATCCTGGCTGCGTCACGGTGAATTGATTCCTGAATATTGATCCTCGCTGTGTCACGGTGAATTGATTCCTGAATATTGATCCACACTGTGTCACGGTGAATTGATTCCTGATTATTGATCCTGGCCGTGTCACGGTGAATTGATTCCTGAATATTGATCCTCGCTGTGTCACGGTGAATTGATTCCTGAATATCGATCCTCGCTGTGTCACGGTGATTTGATTCCTGAATATCGATCCTCGCTGTGTCATGGTGATTTGATTCCTGAATATCGATCCTGGCTGTGTCACGGTGAATTGATTCCTGAATATTGATCCTGGCTGTGTCACGGTGAATTGATTCCTGAATATTGATCCTGGCTTTGTCACGGTGAATTGATTCCTGAATATTGATCCTCGCTGTGTCACGGTGAATTGATTCCTGAATATTGATCCTTGCTGCGCCACGGTGATTTGATTCCTGAATACTGATTCTCGCTGTGTCACGGTGAATTAATTCCTGAATATTGATTCTGGCTGTGTCACAGTGAATTGATTCCTGAATATTGATCCTGGCCGTGTCACGGTGAATTGATTCCTGACTATTGATTCTCGCCGTGTCACGGTGAATTGATTCCTGACTTATGATCCTCGCTGTGTCACGGTGAATTGATTCCTGAATATTGATCCTGGCTGTGTCACGGTGAATTGGTTCCTGAATATTGATCCTGGCCGTGTCACGGTGAATTAATTCCTGAATATTGATCCTGGCTGTGTTACAGTGAATTGATTCCTGAATATTGATCCTCGCTGTGTCACGGTGAATTGATTCCTGAATATTGATCCTGGCTGTGTCACAGTGAATTGATTCCTGAATATTGATCCTGGCCGTGTCACGGTGAATTGATTCCTGACTATTGATTCTCGCCGTGTCACGGTGAATTGATTCCTGACTTATGATCCTGGCTGTGTCACGGTGAATTGATTCCTGAATATTGATCCTGGCTAAGTCACGGTGAATTGATTCCTGAATATTGATCCTGGCTGTGTTACAGTGAATTGATTCCTGAATATTGATCCTCGCTGTGTCACGGTGAATTGATTCCTGAATATTGATCCTCGCTGTGAAAGAGTGAATTGATTCCTGAATATTGATCCACGCTGTGTCACGGTGAATTGATTCCTGAATATTGATCCTGGCTATGTTACGGTGAATTGATTCCTGAATATCGATCCTCGCTGTGTCATGGTGATTTGATTCCTGAATATCGATCCTGGCTGTGTCACGGTGAATTGATTCCTGAATATTGATCCTGGCTTTGTCACGGTGAATTGATTCCTGAATATTGATCCTCGCTGTGTCACGGTGAATTGATTCCTGAATATTGATCCTTGCTGCGCCACGGTGATTTGATTCCTGAATATCGATCCTCGCTGTGTCATGGTGATTTGATTCCTGAATATCGATCCTGGCTGTGTCACGGTGAATTGATTCCTGAATATTGATCCTGGCTTTGTCACGGTGAATTGATACCTGAATATTGATCCTGGCTGCGTCACGGTGAATTGATTCCTGAATATTGATCCTCGCTGTGTCACGGTGAATTGATTCCTGAATATTGATCCTGGCTGTGTCACGGTGAATTGATTCCTGAATATTGATCCACACTGTGTCACGGTGAATTGGTTCCTGAATATCGATCCTCGCTGTGTCACGGTGAATTGATTCCTGAATATTGATCCTGGCTATGTCACGGTGAATTGATTCCTGAATATTGATCCTCGCTGTGTCACGGTGAATTGATTCCTGATTATTGATCGTGGCTGTGTTACAGTGAATTGATTCCTGAATTTTGATCCTGGCTGTGTCACGGTGAATTGATTCCTGAATATTGATCCTGGCTGCGTCACGGTGAATTGATTCCTGAATATTGATCCTCGCTGTGTCACGGTGAATTGATTCCTGATTATTGATCTTGGCTGTGTCACGGTGAATTGATTCCTGAATATTGATCCTCGCTGTGTCACAGTGAATTGATTCCTGAATATTGATCCTTGCTGCGCCACGGTGATTTGATTCCTGAATACTGATCCTCACTGTGTCACGGTGAATTAATTCCTGAATATTGATCCTGGCTGTGTCACAGTGAATTGATTCCTGAATATTGATCCTGGCCGTGTCACGGTGAATTGATTCCTGAATATTGACCCACACTGTGTCACGGTGAATTGATTCCTGATTATTGATCCTGGCTGTGTTTCAGTGAATTGATTCCTGAATATTGATCCTTGCTGTGTTACAGTGAATTGATTCCTGATTATTGATCCTGGCCGTGTCACGGTGAATTGATTCCTGAATATAGATGCTCGCTGTGTCACGGTGATTTGATTCCTGAATATCGATCCTTGCTGTGTCACGGTGATTTGATTCCTGAATATCGATCCTCGCTGTGTCACGGTGATTTGATTCCTGAATATTGATCCTCGCTGTGTAACGGTGAATTGATTCCTGAATATTGATCCTGGCTGTGTCACGGTGAATTGATTCCTGAATATTGATCCACACTGTGTCACGGTGAATTGATTCCTGAATATTGATCCTGGCTGTGTTACAGTGAATTGATTCCTGAATATTGATCCTCGCTGTGTAACGGTGAATTGATTCCTGAATATTGATCCTCGCTATGTCACGGTGAATTGATTCCTGAATATTGATCCTCGCTGTGTCATGGTGATTTGATTCCTGATTATTGATCCTGGCTGTGTTACGGTGATTTGATTCCTGAATATTGATCCTCGCTGTGTTACGGTGAATTGATTCCAGAATATTGATCCTCGCTGTGTCACGGTGAATTGATTCCTGAATATTGATCCTTGCTGCACCACGGTGATTTGATTCCTGAATACTGATCCTCACTGTGTCACGGTGAATTAATTCCTGAATATTGATCCTGGCTGTGTCACAGTGAATTGATTCCTGAATATTGATCCTCGCTGTGTCACGGTGAATTGATTCCTGATTATTGATCCTGGCTGTGTTACAGTGAATTGATTCCTGAATATTGATCCTTGCTGTGTTACAGTGAATTGATTCCTGATTATTGATCCTGGCCGTGTCACGGTGAATTGATTCCTGAATATAGATCCTCGCTGTGTCACGGTGAATTGATTCCTGAATATCGATCCTCGCTGTGTCACGGTGATTTGATTCCTGAATATCGATCCTCGCTGTGTCACGGTGATTTGATTCCTGAATATCGATCCTCGCTGTGTCACGGTGATTTGATTCCTGAATATCGATCCTCGCTGTGTCACGGTGATTTGATTCCTGAATATTGATCCTCGCTGTGTAACGGTGAATTGATTCCTGAATATTGATCCTGGCTGTGTCACGGTGAACTGATTCCTGAATATTGATCCACACTGTGTCACGGTGAATTGGTTCCTGAATATCGATCATCGCTGTGTCACGGTGAATTGATTCCTGAATATTGATCCTGGCTATGTCACGGTGAATTGATTCCTGAATATTGATCCTCGCTGTGTCACGGTGAATTGATTCCTGATTATTGATCGTGGCTGTGTTACAGTGAATTGATTCCTGATTATTGATCGTGGCTGTGTTACAGTGAATTGATTCCTGAATTTTGATCCTGGCTGTGTCACGGTGAATTGATTCCTGAATATTGATCCTCGCTGTGTCACGGTGAATTGATTCCTGAATATTGATCCTCGCTGTGTCACGGTGAATTGATTCCTAAATATTGATCCTCGCTGTGTCACGGTGAATAGATTCCTGAATATTGATCCTCGCTGTGTCACGGTGAATTGATTCCTGAATATTGATCCTCGCTGTGTCACGGTGAATTGATTCCTGAATATTGATCCACACTGTGTCACGGTGAATTGATTCCTGAATATTGATCCTGGCTGTGTCACGGTGAATTGATTCCTGAATATTGATCCTCGCTGTGACAGAGTGAATTGATTCCTGAATATTGATCCTCGCTGTGTCACGGTGAATTGATTCCTGAATATTGATCCTGGCTGTGTTACGGTGAATTGATTCCTGAATATTGATCCTCGCTGTGTCACAGTGAATTTATTCCTGAATATTGATCCTCGCTGTGTCACGGTGAATTGATTCCTGAATATTGATCCTGGCTGTGTCACGGTGAATTGATTCCTGAATATTGATCCTCGCTGTGTCACGGTGAATTGATTCCTGAATATTGATCCACACTGTGTCACGGTGAATTGATTCCTGATTATTGATCCTGGCCGTGTCACGGTGAATTGATTCCTGAATATTGATCCTCGCTGTGTCACGGTGAATTGATTCCTGAATATCGATCCTCGCTGTGTCACGGTGAATTGATTCCTGAATATTGATCCTGGCTATGTGACAGTGAATTGATTCCTGAATATTGATCCTCGCTGTGTCACGGTGAATTGATTCCTGAATATTGATCCTGGCTGTGTCACGGTGAATTGATTCCTCAATATTGATCCTGGCTATGTGACAGTGAATTGATTCCTGAATATTGATCCTCGCTGTGTCACGGTGAATTGATTCCTGAATATTGATCCTGGCTGTGTCACGGTGAATTGATTCCTGAATATTGATCCACACTGTATCACGGTGAATTGGTTCCTGAATATCGATCCTCGCTGTGTCACGGTGAATTGATTCCTGAATATTGATCCTAGCTATGTCACGGTGAATTGATTCCTGAATATTGATCCTCGCTGTGTCACTGTGAATTGATTCCTGATTATTGATCCTGGCTGTGTTACAGTGAATTGATTCCTGAATATTGATCCTGGCTGTGTCACGGTGAATTGATTCCTGAATATTGATCCTGGCTGCGTCACGGTGAATTGATTCCTGAATATTGATCCTCGCTGTGTCACGGTGAATTGATTCCTGAATATTGATCCACACTGTGTCACGGTGAATTGATTCCTGATTTTTGATCCTGGCCGTGTCACGGTGAATTGATTCCTGAATATTGATCCTCGCTGTGTCACGGTGAATTGATTCCTGAATATCGATCCTCGCTGTGTCACGGTGATTTGATTCCTGAATATCGATCCTCGCTGTGTCATGGTGATTTGATTCCTGAATATCGATCCTGGCTGTGTCACGGTGAATTGATTCCTGAATATTGATCCTGGCTTTGTCACGGTGAATTGATTCCTGAATATTGATCCTCGCTGTGTCACGGTGAATTGATTCCTGAATATTGATCCTTGCTGCGCCACGGTGATTTGATTCCTGAATACTGATTCTCGCTGTGTCACGGTGAATTAATTCCTGAATATTGATCCTGGCTGTGTCACAGTGAATTGATTCCTGAATATTGATCCTGGCCGTGTCACGGTGAATTGATTCCTGACTATTGATCCTCGCCGTGTCACGGTGAATTGATTCCTGACTTATGATCCTCGCTGTGTCACGGTGAATTGATTCCTGAATATTGATCCTGGCTGTGTCACGGTGAATTGATTCATGAATATTGATCCTCGCTGTGTCACGGTGAATTGATTCCTGAATATTGATCCTCGCTGTGAAAGAGTGAATTGATTCCTGAATATTGATCCACGCTGTGTCACGGTGAATTGATTCCTGAATATTGATCCTGGCTGTGTCACGGTGAATTGATTCCTGAATATTGATCCGCACTGTGTCACGGTGAATTGATTCCTGAATATTGATCTTCGCTGTGTCACAGTGAATTGTTTCCTGAATATTGATCCTCGCGGTGTCAGGGTGAATTGATTCCTGAATATCGATCCTCGCTGTGTCACGGTGAATTCATTCCGGAATATTGATCCTCGCTGTGTCACGGTGAATTGATTCCTGAATATTGATCCTCGCTGTGTCACGGTGAATTGATTCCTGAATATTGATCCTTGCTGCGCCACGGTGATTTGATTCCTGAATACTGATCCTCGCTGTGTCACGGTGAATTAATTCCTGAATATTGATCCTGGCTGTGTCACAGTGAATTGATTCCTGAATATTGATCCTGGCCGTGTCACGGTGAATTGATTCCTGACTATTGATCCTCGCCGTGTCACGGTGAATTGATTCCTGAATTATGATCCTCGCTGTGTCACGGTGAATTGATTCCTGAATATTGATCCTGACTGTGTCACGGTGAATTGATTCCTGAATATTGATCCTCGCTGTGTCACGGTGAATTGATTCCTGAATATTGATCCTAGCTGTGACAGAGTGAATTGATTCCTGAATATTGATCCTGGCTGTGTCACGGTGAATTGATTCCTGAATATTGATCCTCGCTGTGTTACGGTGAATTGATTCCTGAATATTGATCCTGGCTGCGTCACGGTGAATTGATTCCTGAATATTGATCCTCGCTGTGTCACGGTGAATTGATTCCTGAATATCGATCCTGGCTGCATCACGGTGAATTGATTCCTGAATATTGATCCACACTGTGTCACGGTGAATTGATTCCTGAATATTGATCCTGGCTGTGTTACAGTGAATTGATTCCTGTATATTGATTCTCGCTGTGTCACGGTGAATTGATTCCTGAATATCGATCCTGGCTGTGTCACGGTGAATTGATTCCTGAATATTGATCCCGGCTGTGTCACGGTGAATTCATTCCTGAATATTGATCCTCACTGTGTCACGGTGAATTGATTCCTGAATATTGATCCTCGCGGTGTCACGGTGAATTGATTCCTGAATATTGATCCACACTGTGTCACGGTGAATTGATTCCTGAATATTGATCTTCGCTGTGTCACAGTGAATTGTTTCCTGAATATTGATCCTCGCGGTGTCACGGTGAATTGATTCCTGAATATCGATCCTCGCTGTGTCACGGTGAATTGATTCCGGAATATTGATCCTTGCTGTGTCACGGTGAATTGCTTCCTGAATATTGATCCTCGCTGTGTCACGGTGAATTGATTCCTGAATATTGATCCTCGCTGTGTCACGGTGAATTGATTCCTGAATATTGATCCACACTGTGTCACGGTGAATTGATTCCTGATTATTGATCCTGGCTGTGTTACAGTGAATTGATTCCTGATTATTGATCCACACTGTGTCACGGTGAATTGATTCCTGAATATTGATCCTCGCTGTGTCAGAGTGAATTGATTCCTGAATATTGATCCTGGCTGCGTCACGATGAATTGATTCCTGAATATTGATCTTCGCTGTGTCACGGTGAATTGATTCCTGAATATTGATCCTCGCTGTGTCACGGTGAATTGATTCCTGAATATTGATCCACACTGTGTCACGGTGAATTGATTCCTGAATATTGATCCTGGCTGTGTCACGGTGAATTGATTCCTGAATATTGATCCTCGCTGTATCACGGTGAATTGATTCCTGAATATTGATGTTTGCTGTGTCACGGTGAATTGATTCCTGAATATCAATCCTCGCTGTGTTACAGTGAATTGATTCCTGATTATTGATCCACTCTGTGTCACGGTGAATTGATTCCTGAATATTGATCTCGCTGTGTCACAGTGAATTGATTCCTGAATATTGATCCTCGCTGTGTTACGGTGAATTGATTCCTGATTATTGATCCTGGCTGTGTTACAGTGAATTGATCCCTGATTATTATTCCTGGCTGTGTCACGGTGAATTGATTCCTGAATATTGATCTTCGCTGTGTCACGGTGAATTGATTCCTGAATATTGATCCTCGCTGTGTCACGGTGAATTGATTCCTGAATATTGATGTTTGCTGTGTCACGGTGAATTGATTCCTGAATATCAATCCTCGCTGTGTTACAGTGAATTGATTCCTGATTATTGATCCACTCTGTGTCACGGTGAATTGATTCCTGAATATTGATCTCGCTGTGTCACAGTGAATTGATTCCTGAATATTGATCCTCGCTGTGTTACGGTGAATTGATTCCTGATTATTGATCCTGGCTGTGTTACAGTGAATTGATCCCTGATTATTATTCCTGGCTGTGTCACGGTGAATTGATTCCTGAATATTGATCTTCGCTGTGTCACGGTGAATTGATTCCTGAATATCGATCCTCGCTGTGTCACGGTGAATTCATTCCGGAATATTGATCCTCGTTGTGTCACGGTGAATTGATTCCTGAATATTGATCCTCGCTCTGTCACGGTGAATTGATTCCTGAATATTGATCCTTGCTGCGCCACGGTGATTTGATTCCTGAATACTGATTCTCGCTGTGTCACGGTGAATTAATTCCTGAATATTGATCCTGGCTGTGTCACAGTGAATTGATTCCTGAATATTGATCCTGGCCGTGTCACGGTGAATTGATTCCTGACTATTGATCCTCGCCGTGTCACGGTGAATTGATTCCTGAATTATGATCCTCGCTGTGTCACGGTGAATTGATTCCTGAATATTGATCCTCGCTGTGTCACGGTGAATTGATTCCTGAATATTGATCCTCGCTGTGTCACGGTGAATTGATTCCTGAATATTGATCCTAGCTGTGACAGAGTGAATTGATTCCTGAATATTGACCCTGGCTGTGTCACGGTGAATTGATTCCTGAATATTGATCCTCGCTGTGTTACGGTGAATTGATTCCTGAATATTGATCCTCGCTGTGTCACGGTGAATTGATTCCTGAATATTGATCCTGGCTGCGTCACGGTGAATTGATTCCTGAATATTGATCCTCGCTGTGTCACGGTGAATTGATTCCTGAATATCGATCCTGGCTGCGTCACGGTGAATTGATTCCTGAATATTGATCCACACTGTGTCACGGTGAATTGATTCCTGAATATTGATCCTGGCTGTGTTACAGTGAATTGATTCCTGTATATTGATCCTCGCTGTGTCACGGTGAATTGATTCCTGAATATCGATCCTGGCTGTGTCACGGTGAATTGATTCCTGAATATTGATCCACACTGTGTCACGGTGAATTGTTTCCTGAATATTGATCCTCGCGGTGTCACGGTGAATTGATTCCTGAATATCGATCCTCGCTGTGTCACGGTGAATTGATTCCGGAATATTGATCCTCGCTGTGTCACGGTGAATTGCTTCCTGAATATTGATCCTCGCTGTGTCACGGTGAATTGATTCCTGAATATTGATCCTCGCTGTGTCACGGTGAATTGATTCCTGAATATTGATCCACACTGTGTCACGGTGAATTGATTCCTGATTATTGATCCTGGCTGTGTTACAGTGAATTGATTCCTGATTATTGATCCACACTGTGTCACGGTGAATTGATTCCTGAATATTGATCCTCGCTGTGTCAGAGTGAATTGATTCCTGAATATTGATCCTGGCTGCGTCACGATGAATTGATTCCTGAATATTGATCTTCGCTGTGTCACGGTGAATTGATTCCTGAATATTGATCCTCGCTGTGTCACGGTGAATTGATTCCTGAATATTGATCCACACTGTGTCACGGTGAATTGATTCCTGAATATTGATCCTGGCTGTGTCACGGTGAATTGATTCCTGAATATTGATCCTGGCTGCGTCACGATGAATTGATTCCTGAATATTGATCCTGGCTGCGTCACGATGAATTGATTCCTGAATATTGATCCACACTGTGTCACGGTGAATTGGTTCCTGAATATCGATCATCGCTGTGTCACGGTGAATTGATTCCTGAATATTGATCCTGGCTATGTCACGGTGAATTGATTCCTGAATATTGATCCTCGCTGTGTCACGGTGAATTGATTCCTGATTATTGATCGTGGCTGTGTTACAGTGAATTGATTCCTGATTATTGATCGTGGCTGTGTTACAGTGAATTGATTCCTGAATTTTGATCCTGGCTGTGTCACGGTGAATTGATTCCTGAATATTGATCCTCGCTGTGTCACGGTGAATTGATTCCTGAATATTGATCCTCGCTGTGTCACGGTGAATTGATTCCTAAATATTGATCCTCGCTGTGTCACGGTGAATAGATTCCTGAATATTGATCCTCGCTGTGTCGCGGTGAATTGATTCCTGAATATTGATCCTCGCTGTGTCACGGTGAATTGATTCCTGAATATTGATCCACACTGTGTCACGGTGAATTGATTCCTGAATATTGATCCTGGCTGTGTCACGGTGAATTGATTCCTGAATATTGATCCTCGCTGTGACACGGTGAATTGATTCCTGAATATTGATCCTGGCTGTGTTACGGTGAATTGATTCCTGAATATTGATCCTCGCTGTGTCACAGTGAATTTATTCCTGAATATTGATCCTCGCTGTGTCACGGTGAATTGATTCCTGAATATTGATCCTGGCTGTGTCACGGTGAATTGATTCCTGAATATTGATCCACACTGTGTCACGGTGAATTGATTCCTGATTATTGATCCTGGCCGTGTCACGGTGAATTGATTCCTGAATATTGATCCTCGCTGTGTCACGGTGAATTGATTCCTGAATATCGATCCTCGCTGTGTCACGGTGAATTGATTCCTGAATATTGATCCTGGCTATGTGACAGTGAATTGATTCCTGAATATTGATCCTCGCTGTGTCACGGTGAATTGATTCCTGAATATTGATCCTGGCTGTGTCACGGTGAATTGATTCTTGAATATTGATCCACACTGTATCACGGTGAATTGGTTCCTGAATATTGATCCTGGCTGTGTCACGGTGAATTGATTCCTGATTATTGATCCTGGCTGTGTTTCAGTGAATTGATTCCTGAATATTGATCCTTGCTGTGTTACAGTGAATTGATTCCTGATTATTGATCCTGGCCGTGTCACGGTGAATTGATTCCTGAATATAGATCCTCGCTGTGTCACGGTGAATTGATTCCTGAATATCGATCCTCGCTGTGTCACGGTGATTTGATTCCTGAATATCGATCCTTGCTGTGTCACGGTGATTTGATTCCTGAATATCGATCCTCGCTGTGTCACGGTGATTTGATTCCTGAATATTGATCCTGGCTGTGTCACGGTGAATTGATTCCTGAATATTGATCCTGGCTGTGTTACAGTGAATTGATTCCTGAATATTGATCCTTGCTGTGTTACAGTGAATTGATTCCTGAATATTGATCCTGGCTGTGTTACAGTGAATTGATTCCTGAATATCGATCCTCGCTGTGTCATGGTGATTTGATTCCTGATTATTGATCCTGGCTGTGTCACGGTGATTTGATTCCTGAATATTGATCCTCGCTGTGTCACGGTGAATTGATTCCTGAATATTGATCCTTGCTGCACCACGGTGATTTGATTCCTGAATACTGATCCTCACTGTGTCACGGTGAATTAATTCCTGAATATTGATCCTGACTGTGTCACAGTGAATTGATTCCTGAATATTGATCCTCGCTGTGTCACGGTGAATTGATTCCTGATTATTGATCCTGGCTGTGTTACAGTGAATTGATTCCTGAATATTGATCCTTGCTGTGTTACAGTGAATTGATTCCTGATTATTGATCCTGGCCGTGTCACGGTGAATTGATTCCTGAATATAGATCCTCGCTGTGTCACGGTGAATTGATTCCTGAATATCGATCCTCGCTGTGTCACGGTGATTTGATTCCTGAATATCGATCCTCGCTGTGTCACGGTGAATTGATTCCTGAATATTGATCCTGGCTGTGTCACGGTGAACTGATTCCTGAATATTGATCCTGGCCGTGTCACGGTGATTTGATTCCTGAATATCGATCCTCGCTGTGTCACGGTGATTTGATTCCTGAATATTGATCCTCGCTGTGTAACGGTGAATTGATTCCTGAATATTGATCCTGGCTGTGTCACGGTGAACTGATTCCTGAATATTGATCCACACTGTGTCACGGTGAATTGGTTCCTGAATATCGATCATCGCTGTGTCACGGTGAATTGATTCCTGAATATTGATCCTGGCTATGTCACGGTGAATTGATTCCTGAATATTGATCCTCGCTGTGTCACGGTGAATTGATTCCTGATTATTGATCGTGGCTGTGTTACAGTGAATTGATTCCTGATTATTGATCGTGGCTGTGTTACAGTGAATTGATTCCTGAATTTTGATCCTGGCTGTGTCACGGTGAATTGATTCCTGAATATTGATCCTCGCTGTGTCACGGTGAATTGATTCCTGAATATTGATCCTCGCTGTGTCACGGTGAATTGATTCCTAAATATTGATCCTCGCTGTGTCACGGTGAATAGATTCCTGAATATTGATCCTCGCTGTGTCACGGTGAATTGATTCCTGAATATTGATCCACACTGTGTCACGGTGAATTGATTCCTGAATATTGATCCTGGCTGTGTCACGGTGAATTGATTCCTGAATATTGATCCTCGCTGTGACAGAGTGAATTGATTCCTGAATATTGATCCTCGCTGTGTCACGGTGAATTGATTCCTGAATATTGATCCTGGCTGTGTTACGGTGAATTGATTCCTGAATATTGATCCTCGCTGTGTCACAGTGAATTTATTCCTGAATATTGATCCTCGCTGTGTCACGGTGAATTGATTCCTGAATATTGATCCTCGCTGTGTCACGGTGAATTGATTCATGAATATTGATCCTCGCTGTGTCACGGTGAATTGATTCATGAATATTGATCCACACTGTGTCACGGTGAATTGATTCCTGATTATTGATCCTGGCCGTGTCACGGTGAATTGATTCCTGAATATTGATCCTCGCTGTGTCACGGTGAATTGATTCCTGAATATCGATCCTCGCTGTGTCACGGTGAATTGATTCCTGAATATTGATCCTGGCTATGTGACAGTGAATTGATTCCTGAATATTGATCCTCGCTGTGTCACGGTGAATTGATTCCTGAATATTGATCCTGGCTGTGTCACGGTGAATTGATTCCTCAATATTGATCCTGGCTATGTGACAGTGAATTGATTCCTGAATATTGATCCTCGCTGTGTCACGGTGAATTGATTCCTGAATATTGATCCTGGCTGTGTCACGGTGAATTGATTCCTGAATATTGATCCACACTGTATCACGGTGAATTGGTTCCTGAATATCGATCCTCGCTGTGTCACGGTGAATTGATTCCTGAATATTGATCCTAGCTATGTCACGGTGAATTGATTCCTGAATATTGATCCTCGCTGTGTCACGGTGAATTGATTCCTGATTATTGATCCTGGCTGTGTTACAGTGAATTGATTCCTGAATATTGATCCTGGCTGTGTCACGGTGAATTGATTCCTGAATATTGATCCTGGCTGCGTCACGGTGAATTGATTCCTGAATATTGATCCTCGCTGTGTCACGGTGAATTGATTCCTGATTATTGATCCTGGCTGTGTTACAGTGAATTGATTCCTGAATATTGATCCTGGCTGTGTCACGGTGAATTGATTCCTGAATATTGATCCTGGCTGCGTCACGGTGAATTGATTCCTGAATATTGATCCTCGCTGTGTCACGGTGAATTGATTCCTGAATATTGATCCACACTGTGTCACGGTGAATTGATTCCTGATTTTTGATCCTGGCCGTGTCACGGTGAATTGATTCCTGAATATCGATCCTCGCTGTGTCACGGTGATTTGATTCCTGAATATCGATCCTCGCTGTGTCATGGTGATTTGATTCCTGAATATCGATCCTGGCTGTGTCACGGTGAATTGATTCCTGAATATTGATCCTGGCTTTGTCACGGTGAATTGATTCCTGAATATTGATCCTCGCTGTGTCACGGTGAATTGATTCCTGAATATTGATCCTTGCTGCGCCACGGTGATTTGATTCCTGAATACTGATTCTCGCTGTGTCACGGTGAATTAATTCCTGAATATTGATCCTGGCTGTGTCACAGTGAATTGATTCCTGAATATTGATCCTGGCCGTGTCACGGTGAATTGATTCCTGACTATTGATCCTCGCCGTGTCACGGTGAATTGATTCCTGAATTATGATCCTCGCCGTGTCACGGTGAATTGATTCCTGAATTATGATCCTCGCTGTGTCACGGTGAATTGATTCCTGAATATTGATCCTGGCTGTGTCACGGTGAATTGATTCCTGAATATTGATCCTCGCTGTGTCACGGTGAATTGATTCCTGAATATTGATCCTCGCTGTGTCACGGTGAATTGATTCCTGAATATCGATCCTGGCTGCGTCACGGTGAATTGATTCCTGAATATTGATCCACACTGTGTCACGGTGAATTGATTCCTGAATATTGATCCTGGCTGTGTTACAGTGAATTGATTCCTGAATATTGATCCTCGCTGTGTCACGGTGAATTGATTCCTGAATATCGATCCTGGCTGTGTCACGGTGAATTGATTCCTGAATATTGATCCACACTGTGTCATGGTGAATTGATTCCTGAATATTGATCTTCGCTGTGTCACAGTGAATTGTTTCCTGAATATTGATCCTCGCGGTGTCACGGTGAATTGATTCCTGAATATCGATCCTCGCTGTGTCACGGTGAATTGATTCCGGAATATTGATCCTCGCTGTGTCACGGTGAATTGCTTCCTGAATATTGATCCTCGCTGTGTCACGGTGAATTGATTCCTGAATATTGATCCTCGCTGTGTCACGGTGAATTGATTCCTGAATATTGATCCACACTGTGTCACGGTGAATTGATTCCTGATTATTGATCCTGGCTGTGTTACAGTGAATTGATTCCTGATTATTGATCCACACTGTGTCACGGTGAATTGATTCCTGAATATTGATCCTCGCTGTGTCAGAGTGAATTGATTCCTGAATATTGATCCTGGCTGCGTCACGATGAATTGATTCCTGAATATTGATCTTCGCTGTGTCACGGTGAATTGATTCCTGAATATTGATCCTCGCTGTGTCACGGTGAATTGATTCCTGAATATTGATCCACACTGTGTCACGGTGAATTGATTCCTGAATATTGATCCTGGCTGTGTCACGGTGAATTGATTCCTGAATATTGATCCTCGCTGTGTTACGGTGAATTGATTCCTGAATATTGATCCTCGCTGTGTCACGGTGAATTGATTCCTGAATATCAATCCTCGCAGTGTTACAGTGAATTGATTCCTGATTATTGATCCTGGCTGTGTCACGGTGAATTGATTCCTGAATATTGATCCACACTGTGTCACGGTGAATTGATTCCTGAATATTGATCTTCGCTGTGTCACAGTGAATTGTTTCCTGACTATTGATCCTCGCGGTGTCACGGTGAATTGATTCCTGAATATCGATCCTCGCTGTGTCACGGTGAATTGATTCCTGAATATCGATCCTCGCTGTGTCACGGTGAATTGATTCCTGAATATTGATCCTCGCTGTGTCACGGTGAATTGATTCCTGAATATTGATCCTCGCTGTGTCACGGTGAATTGATTCCTGAATATTGATCCACACTGTGTCACGGTGAATTGATTCCTGAATATTGATCCTGGCTGTGTTACAGTGAATTGATTCCTGATTATTGATCCTGGCTGTGTTACAGTGAATTGATTCCTGATTATTATTCCTGGCTGTGTCACAGTGAATTGATTCCTGAATATTGATCCTCGCTGTGTTACGGTGAATTGATTCCTGATTATTGATCCTGGCTGTGTTACAGTGAATTGATTCCTGATTATTATTCCTGGCTGTGTCACGGTGAATTGATTCCTGAATAATGATCCGCACTGTGTCACGGTGAATTGATTCCTGAATATTGATCTTCGCTGTGTCACAGTGAATTGTTTCCTGAATATTGATCCTCGCGGTGTCACGGTGAATTGATTCCTGAATATCGATCCTCGCTGTGTCACGGTGAATTCATTCCGGAATATTGATCCTCGCTGTGTCACGGTGAATTGATTCCTGAATATTGATCCTCGCTGTGTCACGGTGAATTGATTCCTGAATATTGATCCTGGCTGTGTCACGGTGAATTGATTCCTGAATATTGATCCTCGCTGTGTCACGGTGAATTAATTCCTGAATATTGATCCTGGCTGTGTCACAGTGAATTGATTCCTGAATATTGATCCTGGCCGTGTCACGGTGAATTGATTCCTGACTATTGATCCTCGCCGTGTCACGGTGAATTGATTCCTGAATATTGATCCTGGCTGTGTCACGGTGAATTGATTCCTGAATATTGATCCTCACTGTGTCACGGTGAATTGATTCCTGAATATTGATCCTAGCTGTGACAGAGTGAATTGATTCCTGAATATTGATCCACACTGTATCACGGTGAATTGGTTCCTGAATATCGATCCTCGCTGTGTCACGGTGAATTGATTCCTGAATATTGATCCTAGCTATGTCACGGTGAATTGATTCCTGAATATTGATCCTCGCTGTGTCACGGTGAATTGATTCCTGATTATTGATCCTGGCTGTGTTACAGTGAATTGATTCCTGAATATTGATCCTGGCTGTGTCACGGTGAATTGATTCCTGAATATTGATCCTGGCTGCGTCACGGTGAATTGATTCCTGAATATTGATCCTCGCTGTGTCACGGTGAATTGATTCCTGAATATTGATCCACACTGTGTCACGGTGAATTGATTCCTGATTTTTGATCCTGGCCGTGTCACGGTGAATTGATTCCTGAATATCGATCCTCGCTGTGTCACGGTGATTTGATTCCTGAATATCGATCCTCGCTGTGTCATGGTGATTTGATTCCTGAATATCGATCCTGGCTGTGTCACGGTGAATTGATTCCTGAATATTGATCCTGGCTTTGTCACGGTGAATTGATTCCTGAATATTGATCCTCGCTGTGTCACGGTGAATTGATTCCTGAATATTGATCCTTGCTGCGCCACGGTGATTTGATTCCTGAATACTGATTCTCGCTGTGTCACGGTGAATTAATTCCTGAATATTGATCCTGGCTGTGTCACAGTGAATTGATTCCTGAATATTGATCCTGGCCGTGTCACGGTGAATTGATTCCTGACTATTGATCCTCGCCGTGTCACGGTGAATTGATTCCTGACTTATGATCCTCGCTGTGTCACGGTGAATTGATTCCTGAATATTGATCCTGGCTGTGTCACGGTGAATTGATTCATGAATATTGATCCTCGCTGTGTCACGGTGAATTGATTCCTGAATATTGATCCTGGCTGTGTTACGGTGAATTGATTCCTGAATATTGATCCTCGCTGTGTCACGGTGAATTGATTCCTGAATATTGATCCTCGCTGTGTCACGGTGAATTGATTCCTGAATATTGATCCTCGCTGTGTAACGGTGAATTGATTCCTGAATATTGATCCTGGCTGTGTCACGGTTAATTGATTCCTGAATATTGATCCACACTGTGTCACGGTGAATTGGTTCCTGAATATCGATCCTCGCTGTGTCACGGTGAATTGATTCCTGAATATTGATCCTTGCTGCACCACGGTGATTTGATTCCTGAATACTGATCCTCACTGTGTCACGGTGAATTAATTCCTGAATATTGATCCTGGCTGTGTCACAGTGAATTGATTCCTGAATATTGATCCTCGCTGTGTCACGGTGAATTGATTCCTGATTATTGATCCTGGCTGTGTTACAGTGAATTGATTCCTGATTATTGATCCTGGCCGTGTCACGGTGAATTGATTCCTGAATATCGATCCTCGCTGTGTCACGGTGATTTGATTCCTGAATATCGATCCTCGCTGTGTCACGGTGATTTGATTCCTGAATATCGATCCTCGCTGTGTCACGGTGATTTGATTCCTGAATATCGATCCTCGCTGTGTCACGGTGATTTGATTCCTGAATATTGATCCTCGCTGTGTAACGGTGAATTGATTCCTGAATATTGATCCTGGCTGTGTCACGGTGAATTGATTCCTGAATATTGATCCACACTGTGTCACGGTGAATTGATTCCTGAATATTGATCCTCGCTGTGTTACAGTGAATTGATTCCTGATTATTGATCGTGGCTGTGTTACAGTGAATTGATTCCTGAATTTTGATCCTGGCTGTGTCACGGTGAATTGATTCCTGAATATTGATCCACACTGTGTCACGGTGAATTGATTCCTGAATATTGATCTTCGCTGTGTCACAGTGAATTGTTTCCTGAATATTGATCCTCGCGGTGTCACGGTGAATTGATTCCTGAATATCGATCCTCGCTGTGTCACGGTGAATTGATTCCTGAATATCGATCCTCGCTGTGTCACGGTGAATTGATTCCTGAATATTGATCCTCGCTGTGTCACGGTGAATTGATTCCTGAATATTGATCCTCGCTGTGTCACGGTGAATTGATTCCTGAATATTGATCCACACTGTGTCACGGTGAATTGATTCCTGAATATTGATCCTGGCTGTGTTACAGTGAATTGATTCCTGATTATTGATCCACTCTGTGTCACGGTGAATTGATTCCTGAATATTGATCTCGCTGTGTCACAGTGAATTGATTCCTGAATATTGATCCTCGCTGTGTTACGGTGAATTGATTCCTGATTATTGATCCTGGCTGTGTTACAGTGAATTGATCCCTGATTATTATTCCTGGCTGTGTCACGGTGAATTGATTCCTGAATATTGATCCGCACTGTGTCACGGTGAATTGATTCCTGAATATTGATCTTCGCTGTGTCACGGTGAATTGATTCCTGAATATCGATCCTCGCTGTGTCACGGTGAATTCATTCCGGAATATTGATCCTCGCTGTGTCACGGTGAATTGATTCCTGAATATTGATCCTCGCTCTGTCACGGTGAATTGATTCCTGAATATTGATCCTTGCTGCGCCACGGTGATTTGATTCCTGAATACTGATTCTCGCTGTGTCACGGTGAATTAATTCCTGAATATTGATCCTGGCTGTGTCACAGTGAATTGATTCCTGAATATTGATCCTGGCCGTGTCACGGTGAATTGATTCCTGACTATTGATCCTCGCCGTGTCACGGTGAATTGATTCCTGAATTATGATCCTCGCCGTGTCACGGTGAATTGATTCCTGAATTATGATCCTCGCTGTGTCACGGTGAATTGATTCCTGAATATTGATCCTGGCTGTGTCACGGTGAATTGATTCCTGAATATTGATCCTCGCTGTGTCACGGTGAATTGATTCCTGAATATTGATCCTAGCTGTGACAGAGTGAATTGATTCCTGAATATTGATCCTGGCTGTGTCACGGTGAATTGATTCCTGAATATTGATCCTCGCTGTGTTACGGTGAATTGATTCCTGAATATTGATCCTCGCTGTGTCACGGTGAATTGATTCCTGAATATCGATCCTGGCTGCGTCACGGTGAATTGATTCCTGAATATTGATCCACACTGTGTCACGGTGAATTGATTCCTGAATATTGATCCTGGCTGTGTTACAGTGAATTGATTCCTGAATATTGATCCTCGCTGTGTCACGGTGAATTGATTCCTGAATATCGATCCTGGCTGTGTCACGGTGAATTGATTCCTGAATATTGATCCACACTGTGTCATGGTGAATTGATTCCTGAATATTGATCTTCGCTGTGTCACAGTGAATTGTTTCCTGAATATTGATCCTCGCGGTGTCACGGTGAATTGATTCCTGAATATCGATCCTCGCTGTGTCACGGTGAATTGATTCCTGAATATCGATCCTGGCTGTGTCACGGTGAATTGATTCCTGAATATTGATCCACACTGTGTCATGGTGAATTGATTCCTGAATATTGATCTTCGCTGTGTCACAGTGAATTGTTTCCTGAATATTGATCCTCGCGGTGTCACGGTGAATTGATTCCTGAATATCGATCCTCGCTGTGTCACGGTGAATTGATTCCGGAATATTGATCCTCGCTGTGTCACGGTGAATTGCTTCCTGAATATTGATCCTCGCTGTGTCACGGTGAATTGATTCCTGAATATTGATCCTCGCTGTGTCACGGTGAATTGATTCCTGAATATTGATCCACACTGTGTCACGGTGAATTGATTCCTGATTATTGATCCTGGCTGTGTTACAGTGAATTGATTCCTGATTATTGATCCACACTGTGTCACGGTGAATTGATTCCTGAATATTGATCCTCGCTGTGTCAGAGTGAATTGATTCCTGAATATTGATCCTGGCTGCGTCACGATGAATTGATTCCTGAATATTGATCTTCGCTGTGTCACGGTGAATTGATTCCTGAATATTGATCCTCGCTGTGTCACGGTGAATTGATTCCTGAATATTGATCCACACTGTGTCACGGTGAATTGATTCCTGAATATTGATCCTGGCTGTGTCACGGTGAATTGATTCCTGAATATTGATCCTCGCTGTGTTACGGTGAATTGATTCCTGAATATTGATCCTCGCTGTGTCACGGTGAATTGATTCCTGAATATCAATCCTCGCAGTGTTACAGTGAATTGATTCCTGATTATTGATCCTGGCTGTGTCACGGTGAATTGATTCCTGAATATTGATCCACACTGTGTCACGGTGAATTGATTCCTGAATATTGATCTTCGCTGTGTCACAGTGAATTGTTTCCTGAATATTGATCCTCGCGGTGTCACGGTGAATTGATTCCTGAATATCGATCCTCGCTGTGTCACGGTGAATTGATTCCTGAATATCGATCCTCGCTGTGTCACGGTGAATTGATTCCTGAATATTGATCCTCGCTGTGTCACGGTGAATTGATTCCTGAATATTGATCCTCGCTGTGTCACGGTGAATTGATTCCTGAATATTGATCCACACTGTGTCACGGTGAATTGATTCCTGAATATTGATCCTGGCTGTGTTACAGTGAATTGATTCCTGATTATTGATCCTGGCTGTGTTACAGTGAATTGATTCCTGATTATTATTCCTGGCTGTGTCACAGTGAATTGATTCCTGAATATTGATCCTCGCTGTGTTACGGTGAATTGATTCCTGATTATTGATCCTGGCTGTGTTACAGTGAATTGATTCCTGATTATTATTCCTGGCTGTGTCACGGTGAATTGATTCCTGAATATTGATCCGCACTGTGTCACGGTGAATTGATTCCTGAATATTGATCTTCGCTGTGTCACAGTGAATTGTTTCCTGAATATTGATCCTCGCGGTGTCACGGTGAATTGATTCCTGAATATCGATCCTCGCTGTGTCACGGTGAATTCATTCCGGAATATTGATCCTCGCTGTGTCACGGTGAATTGATTCCTGAATATTGATCCTCGCTGTATCACGGTGAATTGATTCCTGAATATTGATCCTTGCTGCGCCACGGTGATTTGATTCCTGAATACTGATCCTCGCTGTGTCACGGTGAATTGATTCCTGAATATTGATCCTGGCCGTGTCACGGTGAATTGATTCCTGACTATTGATCCTCGCCGTGTCACGGTGAATTGATTCCTGAATTATGATCCTCGCTGTGTCACGGTGAATTGATTCCTGAATATTGATCCTGGCTGTGTCACGGTGAATTGATTCCTGAATATTGATCCTCACTGTGTCACGGTGAATTGATTCCTGAATATTGATCCTAGCTGTGACAGAGTGAATTGATTCCTGAATATTGATCCTGGCTGTGTCACGGTGAATTGATTCCTGAATATTGATCCTCGCTGTGTTACGGTGAATTGATTCCTGAATATTGATCCTGGCTGCGTCACGGTGAATTGATTCCTGAATATTGATCCTCGCTGTGTCACGGTGAATTGATTCCTGAATATCGATCCTGGCTGCATCACGGTGAATTGATTCCTGAATATTGATCCACACTGTGTCACGGTGAATTGATTCCTGAATATTGATCCTGGCTGTGTTACAGTGAATTGATTCCTGTATATTGATTCTCGCTGTGTCACGGTGAATTGATTCCTGAATATCGATCCTGGCTGTGTCACGGTGAATTGATTCCTGAATATTGATCCCGGCTGTGTCACGGTGAATTGATTCCTGAATATTGATCCTCGCTGTGTCACGGTGAATTGATTCCTGAATATTGATCCACACTGTGTCACGGTGAATTGATTCCTGAATATTGATCCTCGCTGTGTCACGGTGAATTGATTCCTGATTATTGATCCTGGCTGTGTTACAGTGAATTGATTCCTGATTATTGATCCTGGCCGTGTCACGGTGAATTGATTCCTGAATATCGATCCTCGCTGTGTCACGGTGATTTGATTCCTGAATATCGATCCTCGCTGTGTCACGGTGATTTGATTCCTGAATATCGATCCTCGCTGTGTCACGGTGATTTGATTCCTGAATATCGATCCTCGCTGTGTCACGGTGATTTGATTCCTGAATATTGATCCTCGCTGTGTAACGGTGAATTGATTCCTGAATATTGATCCTGGCTGTGTCACGGTGAATTGATTCCTGAATATTGATCCACACTGTGTCACGGTGAATTGATTCCTGAATATTGATCCTCGCTGTGTTACAGTGAATTGATTCCTGATTATTGATCGTGGCTGTGTTACAGTGAATTGATTCCTGAATTTTGATCCTGGCTGTGTCACGGTGAATTGATTCCTGAATATTGATCCACACTGTGTCACGGTGAATTGATTCCTGAATATTGATCTTCGCTGTGTCACAGTGAATTGTTTCCTGAATATTGATCCTCGCGGTGTCACGGTGAATTGATTCCTGAATATCGATCCTCGCTGTGTCACGGTGAATTGATTCCTGAATATCGATCCTCGCTGTGTCACGGTGAATTGATTCCTGAATATTGATCCTCGCTGTGTCACGGTGAATTGATTCCTGAATATTGATCCTCGCTGTGTCACGGTGAATTGATTCCTGAATATTGATCCACACTGTGTCACGGTGAATTGATTCCTGAATATTGATCCTGGCTGTGTTACAGTGAATTGATTCCTGATTATTGATCCACTCTGTGTCACGGTGAATTGATTCCTGAATATTGATCTCGCTGTGTCACAGTGAATTGATTCCTGAATATTGATCCTCGCTGTGTTACGGTGAATTGATTCCTGATTATTGATCCTGGCTGTGTTACAGTGAATTGATCCCTGATTATTATTCCTGGCTGTGTCACGGTGAATTGATTCCTGAATATTGATCCGCACTGTGTCACGGTGAATTGATTCCTGAATATTGATCTTCGCTGTGTCACGGTGAATTGATTCCTGAATATCGATCCTCGCTGTGTCACGGTGAATTCATTCCGGAATATTGATCCTCGCTGTGTCACGGTGAATTGATTCCTGAATATTGATCCTCGCTCTGTCACGGTGAATTGATTCCTGAATATTGATCCTTGCTGCGCCACGGTGATTTGATTCCTGAATACTGATTCTCGCTGTGTCACGGTGAATTAATTCCTGAATATTGATCCTGGCTGTGTCACAGTGAATTGATTCCTGAATATTGATCCTGGCCGTGTCACGGTGAATTGATTCCTGACTATTGATCCTCGCCGTGTCACGGTGAATTGATTCCTGAATTATGATCCTCGCCGTGTCACGGTGAATTGATTCCTGAATTATGATCCTCGCTGTGTCACGGTGAATTGATTCCTGAATATTGATCCTGGCTGTGTCACGGTGAATTGATTCCTGAATATTGATCCTCGCTGTGTCACGGTGAATTGATTCCTGAATATTGATCCTAGCTGTGACAGAGTGAATTGATTCCTGAATATTGATCCTGGCTGTGTCACGGTGAATTGATTCCTGAATATTGATCCTCGCTGTGTTACGGTGAATTGATTCCTGAATATTGATCCTCGCTGTGTCACGGTGAATTGATTCCTGAATATCGATCCTGGCTGCGTCACGGTGAATTGATTCCTGAATATTGATCCACACTGTGTCACGGTGAATTGATTCCTGAATATTGATCCTGGCTGTGTTACAGTGAATTGATTCCTGAATATTGATCCTCGCTGTGTCACGGTGAATTGATTCCTGAATATCGATCCTGGCTGTGTCACGGTGAATTGATTCCTGAATATTGATCCACACTGTGTCATGGTGAATTGATTCCTGAATATTGATCTTCGCTGTGTCACAGTGAATTGTTTCCTGAATATTGATCCTCGCGGTGTCACGGTGAATTGATTCCTGAATATCGATCCTCGCTGTGTCACGGTGAATTGATTCCGGAATATTGATCCTCGCTGTGTCACGGTGAATTGCTTCCTGAATATTGATCCTCGCTGTGTCACGGTGAATTGATTCCTGAATATTGATCCTCGCTGTGTCACGGTGAATTGATTCCTGAATATTGATCCACACTGTGTCACGGTGAATTGATTCCTGATTATTGATCCTGGCTGTGTTACAGTGAATTGATTCCTGATTATTGATCCACACTGTGTCACGGTGAATTGATTCCTGAATATTGATCCTCGCTGTGTCAGAGTGAATTGATTCCTGAATATTGATCCTGGCTGCGTCACGATGAATTGATTCCTGAATATTGATCTTCGCTGTGTCACGGTGAATTGATTCCTGAATATTGATCCTCGCTGTGTCACGGTGAATTGATTCCTGAATATTGATCCACACTGTGTCACGGTGAATTGATTCCTGAATATTGATCCTGGCTGTGTCACGGTGAATTGATTCCTGAATATTGATCCTCGCTGTGTTACGGTGAATTGATTCCTGAATATTGATCCTCGCTGTGTCACGGTGAATTGATTCCTGAATATCAATCCTCGCAGTGTTACAGTGAATTGATTCCTGATTATTGATCCTGGCTGTGTCACGGTGAATTGATTCCTGAATATTGATCCACACTGTGTCACGGTGAATTGATTCCTGAATATTGATCTTCGCTGTGTCACAGTGAATTGTTTCCTGAATATTGATCCTCGCGGTGTCACGGTGAATTGATTCCTGAATATCGATCCTCGCTGTGTCACGGTGAATTGATTCCTGAATATCGATCCTCGCTGTGTCACGGTGAATTGATTCCTGAATATTGATCCTCGCTGTGTCACGGTGAATTGATTCCTGAATATTGATCCTCGCTGTGTCACGGTGAATTGATTCCTGAATATTGATCCACACTGTGTCACGGTGAATTGATTCCTGAATATTGATCCTGGCTGTGTTACAGTGAATTGATTCCTGATTATTGATCCTGGCTGTGTTACAGTGAATTGATTCCTGATTATTATTCCTGGCTGTGTCACAGTGAATTGATTCCTGAATATTGATCCTCGCTGTGTTACGGTGAATTGATTCCTGATTATTGATCCTGGCTGTGTTACAGTGAATTGATTCCTGATTATTATTCCTGGCTGTGTCACGGTGAATTGATTCCTGAATATTGATCCGCACTGTGTCACGGTGAATTGATTCCTGAATATTGATCTTCGCTGTGTCACAGTGAATTGTTTCCTGAATATTGATCCTCGCGGTGTCACGGTGAATTGATTCCTGAATATCGATCCTCGCTGTGTCACGGTGAATTCATTCCGGAATATTGATCCTCGCTGTGTCACGGTGAATTGATTCCTGAATATTGATCCTCGCTGTATCACGGTGAATTGATTCCTGAATATTGATCCTTGCTGCGCCACGGTGATTTGATTCCTGAATACTGATCCTCGCTGTGTCACGGTGAATTGATTCCTGAATATTGATCCTGGCCGTGTCACGGTGAATTGATTCCTGACTATTGATCCTCGCCGTGTCACGGTGAATTGATTCCTGAATTATGATCCTCGCTGTGTCACGGTGAATTGATTCCTGAATATTGATCCTGGCTGTGTCACGGTGAATTGATTCCTGAATATTGATCCTCACTGTGTCACGGTGAATTGATTCCTGAATATTGATCCTAGCTGTGACAGAGTGAATTGATTCCTGAATATTGATCCTGGCTGTGTCACGGTGAATTGATTCCTGAATATTGATCCTCGCTGTGTTACGGTGAATTGATTCCTGAATATTGATCCTGGCTGCGTCACGGTGAATTGATTCCTGAATATTGATCCTCGCTGTGTCACGGTGAATTGATTCCTGAATATCGATCCTGGCTGCATCACGGTGAATTGATTCCTGAATATTGATCCACACTGTGTCACGGTGAATTGATTCCTGAATATTGATCCTGGCTGTGTTACAGTGAATTGATTCCTGTATATTGATTCTCGCTGTGTCACGGTGAATTGATTCCTGAATATCGATCCTGGCTGTGTCACGGTGAATTGATTCCTGAATATTGATCCCGGCTGTGTCACGGTGAATTGATTCCTGAATATCGATCCTCGTTGTGTCACGGTGAATTGATTCCTGAATATTGATCCACACTGTGTTACGGTGAATTGATTCCTGAATATTGATCCTGGCTGCGTCACGGTGAATTGATTCCTGAATATTGATCCTCGCTGTGTCACGGTGAATTGATTCCTGAATATCGATCCTGGCTGCATCACGGTGAATTGATTCCTGAATATTGATCCACACTGTGTCACGGTGAATTGATTCCTGAATATTGATCCTGGCTGTGTTACAGTGAATTGATTCCTGTATATTGATTCTCGCTGTGTCACGGTGAATTGATTCCTGAATATCGATCCTGGCTGTGTCACGGTGAATTGATTCCTGAATATTGATCCTCACTGTGTCACGGTGAATTGATTCCTGTATATTGATCCTGGCCGTGTCATGGTGAATTGATTCCTGAATATTGATCCTGGCTGCGTCACGGTGAATTGATTCCTGAATATTGATCCTCGCTGTGTCACGGTGAATTGATTCCTGAATATTGATCCTCGCTGTGTCACGGTGAATTGATTCCTGAATATTGATCCACACTGTGTCACGGTGAATTGATTCCTGAATATTGATCTTCGCTGTGTCACAGTGAATTGTTTCCTGAATATTGATCCTCGCGGTGTCACGGTGAATTGATTCCTGAATATCGATCCTCGCTGTGTCACGGTGAATTGATTCCGGAATATTGATCCTCGCTGTGTCACGGTGAATTGCTTCCTGAATATTGATCCTCGCTGTGTCACGGTGAATTGATTCCTGAATATTGATCCTCGCTGTGTCACGGTGAATTGATTCCTGAATATTGATCCACACTGTGTCACGGTGAATTGATTCCTGATTATTGATCCTGGCTGTGTTACAGTGAATTGATTCCTGATTATTGATCCACACTGTGTCACGGTGAATTGATTCCTGAATATTGATCCTCGCTGTGACAGAGTGAATTGATTCCTGAATATTGATCCTGGCTGTGTCACGGTGAATTGATTCCTGAATATTGATCCTCGCTGTGTTACGGTGAATTGATTCCTGAATATTGATCCTGGCTGCGTCACGGTGAATTGATTCCTGAATATTGATCCTCGCTGTGTCACGGTGAATTGATTCCTGAATATCGATCCTGGCTGCATCACGGTGAATTGATTCCTGAATATTGATCCACACTGTGTCACGGTGAATTGATTCCTGAATATTGATCCTGGCTGTGTTACAGTGAATTGATTCCTGTATATTGATTCTCGCTGTGTCACGGTGAATTGATTCCTGAATATCGATCCTGGCTGTGTCACGGTGAATTGATTCCTGAATATTGATCCCGGCTGTGTCACGGTGAATTGATTCCTGAATATCGATCCTCGTTGTGTCACGGTGAATTGATTCCTGAATATTGATCCACACTGTGTTACGGTGAATTGATTCCTGAATATTGATCCTGGCTGCGTCACGGTGAATTGATTCCTGAATATTGATCCTCGCTGTGTCACGGTGAATTGATTCCTGAATATCGATCCTGGCTGCATCACGGTGAATTGATTCCTGAATATTGATCCACACTGTGTCACGGTGAATTGATTCCTGAATATTGATCCTGGCTGTGTTACAGTGAATTGATTCCTGTATATTGATTCTCGCTGTGTCACGGTGAATTGATTCCTGAATATTGATCCTCGCTGTGTTACGGTGAATTGATTCCTGAATATTGATCCTCGCTGTGTTACGGTGAATTGATTCCTGAATATTGATCCTCGCTGTGTCACGGTGAATTGATTCCTGAATATTGATCCTCGCTGTGTTACGGTGAATTGATTCCTGAATATCGATCCTGGCTGTGTCACGGTGAATTGATTCCTGAATATTGATCCTCACTGTGTCACGGTGAATTGATTCCTGTATATTGATCCTGGCCGTGTCATGGTGAATTGATTCCTGAATATTGATCCTGGCTGCGTCACGGTGAATTGATTCCTGAATATTGATCCTCGCTGTGTCACGGTGAATTGATTCCTGAATATTGATCCTCGCTGTGTCACGGTGAATTGATTCCTGAATATTGATCCACACTGTGTCACGGTGAATTGATTCCTGAATATTGATCTTCGCTGTGTCACAGTGAATTGTTTCCTGAATATTGATCCTCGCGGTGTCACGGTGAATTGATTCCTGAATATCGATCCTCGCTGTGTCACGGTGAATTGATTCCGGAATATTGATCCTCGCTGTGTCACGGTGAATTGCTTCCTGAATATTGATCCTCGCTGTGTCACGGTGAATTGATTCCTGAATATTGATCCTCGCTGTGTCACGGTGAATTGATTCCTGAATATTGATCCACACTGTGTCACGGTGAATTGATTCCTGATTATTGATCCTGGCTGTGTTACAGTGAATTGATTCCTGATTATTGATCCACACTGTGTCACGGTGAATTGATTCCTGAATATTGATCCTCGCTGTGTCAGAGTGAATTGATTCCTGAATATTGATCCTGGCTGCGTCACGATGAATTGATTCCTGAATATTGATCTTCGCTGTGTCACGGTGAATTGATTCCTGAATATTGATCCTCGCTGTGTCACGGTGAATTGATTCCTGAATATTGATCCACACTGTGTCACGGTGAATTGATTCCTGAATATTGATCCTGGCTGTGTCACGGTGAATTGATTCCTGAATATTGATCCTCGCTGTATCACGGTGAATTGATTCCTGAATATTGATGTTTGCTGTGTCACGGTGAATTGATTCCTGAATATTGATCCTCGCTGTGTCACGGTGAATTGATTCCTGAATATCAATCCTCGCTGTGTTACAGTGAATTGATTCCTGATTATTGATCCACTCTGTGTCACGGTGAATTGATTCCTGAATATTGATCTCGCTGTGTCACAGTGAATTGATTCCTGAATATTGATCTTCGCTGTGTCACGGTGAATTGATTCCTGAATATTGATCCTCGCTGTGTCACGGTGAATTGATTCCTGAATATTGATCCGCACTGTGTCACGGTGAATTGATTCCTGAATATTGATCTTCGCTGTGTCACGGTGAATTGATTCCTGAATATCGATCCTCGCTGTGTCACGGTGAATTCATTCCGGAATATTGATCCTCGCTGTGTCACGGTGAATTGATTCCTGAATATTGATCCTCGCTCTGTCACGGTGAATTGATTCCTGAATATTGATCCTTGCTGCGCCACGGTGATTTGATTCCTGAATACTGATTCTCGCTGTGTCACGGTGAATTAATTCCTGAATACTGATCCTGGCTGTGTCACAGTGAATTGATTCCTGAATATTGATCCTGGCCGTGTCACGGTGAATTGATTCCTGACTATTGATCCTCGCCGTGTCACGGTGAATTGATTCCTGAATTATGATCCTCGCTGTGTCACGGTGAATTGATTCCTGAATATTGATCCTGGCTGTGTCACGGTGAATTGATTCCTGAATATTGATCCTCGCTGTGTCACGGTAAATTGATTCCTGAATATTGATCCTGGCTGTGTCACGGTGAATTGATTCCTGAATATTGATCCTCGCTGTGTTACGGTGAATTGATTCCTGAATATTGATCCTGGCTGTGTTACAGTGAATTGATTCCTGAATATTGATCCTCGCTGTGTCACGGTGAATTGATTCCTGAATATCGATCCTGGCTGTGTCACGGTGAATTGATTCCTGAATATTGATCCACACTGTGTCATGGTGAATTGATTCCTGAATATTGATCTTCGCTGTGTCACAGTGAATTGTTTCCTGAATATTGATCCTCGCGGTGTCACGGTGAATTGATTCCTGAATATCGATCCTCGCTGTGTCACGGTGAATTGATTCCGGAATATTGATCCTCGCTGTGTCACGGTGAATTGCTTCCTGAATATTGATCCTCGCTGTGTCACGGTGAATTGATTCCTGAATATTGATCCTCGCTGTGTCACGGTGAATTGATTCCTGAATATTGATCCACACTGTGTCACGGTGAATTGATTCCTGATTATTGATCCTGGCTGTGTTACAGTGAATTGATTCCTGATTATTGATCCACACTGTGTCACGGTGAATTGATTCCTGAATATTGATCCTCGCTGTGTCAGAGTGAATTGATTCCTGAATATTGATCCTGGCTGCGTCACGATGAATTGATTCCTGAATATTGATCTTCGCTGTGTCACGGTGAATTGATTCCTGAATATTGATCCTCGCTGTGTCACGGTGAATTGATTCCTGAATATTGATCCACACTGTGTCACGGTGAATTGATTCCTGAATATTGATCCTGGCTGTGTCACGGTGAATTGATTCCTGAATATTGATCCTCGCTGTGTTACGGTGAATTGATTCCTGAATATTGATCCTCGCTGTGTCACGGTGAATTGATTCCTGAATATCAATCCTCGCAGTGTTACAGTGAATTGATTCCTGATTATTGATCCTGGCTGTGTCACGGTGAATTGATTCCTGAATATTGATCCACACTGTGTCACGGTGAATTGATTCCTGAATATTGATCTTCGCTGTGTCACAGTGAATTGTTTCCTGAATATTGATCCTCGCGGTGTCACGGTGAATTGATTCCTGAATATCGATCCTCGCTGTGTCACGGTGAATTGATTCCTGAATATCGATCCTCGCTGTGTCACGGTGAATTGATTCCTGAATATTGATCCTCGCTGTGTCACGGTGAATTGATTCCTGAATATTGATCCTCGCTGTGTCACGGTGAATTGATTCCTGAATATTGATCCACACTGTGTCACGGTGAATTGATTCCTGAATATTGATCCTGGCTGTGTTACAGTGAATTGATTCCTGATTATTGATCCTGGCTGTGTTACAGTGAATTGATTCCTGATTATTATTCCTGGCTGTGTCACAGTGAATTGATTCCTGAATATTGATCCTCGCTGTGTTACGGTGAATTGATTCCTGATTATTGATCCTGGCTGTGTTACAGTGAATTGATTCCTGATTATTATTCCTGGCTGTGTCACGGTGAATTGATTCCTGAATATTGATCCGCACTGTGTCACGGTGAATTGATTCCTGAATATTGATCTTCGCTGTGTCACAGTGAATTGTTTCCTGAATATTGATCCTCGCGGTGTCACGGTGAATTGATTCCTGAATATCAATCCTCGCTGTGTCACGGTGAATTCATTCCGGAATATTGATCCTCGCTGTGTCACGGTGAATTGATTCCTGAATATTGATCCTCGCTGTATCACGGTGAATTGATTCCTGAATATTGATCCTTGCTGCGCCACGGTGATTTGATTCCTGAATACTGATCCTCGCTGTGTCACGGTGAATTGATTCCTGAATATTGATCCTGGCCGTGTCACGGTGAATTGATTCCTGACTATTGATCCTCGCCGTGTCACGGTGAATTGATTCCTGAATTATGATCCTCGCTGTGTCACGGTGAATTGATTCCTGAATATTGATCCTGGCTGTGTCACGGTGAATTGATTCCTGAATATTGATCCTCACTGTGTCACGGTGAATTGATTCCTGAATATTGATCCTAGCTGTGACAGAGTGAATTGATTCCTGAATATTGATCCTGGCTGTGTCACGGTGAATTGATTCCTGAATATTGATCCTCGCTGTGTTACGGTGAATTGATTCCTGAATATTGATCCTGGCTGCGTCACGGTGAATTGATTCCTGAATATTGATCCTCGCTGTGTCACGGTGAATTGATTCCTGAATATCGATCCTGGCTGCATCACGGTGAATTGATTCCTGAATATTGATCCACACTGTGTCACGGTGAATTGATTCCTGAATATTGATCCTGGCTGTGTTACAGTGAATTGATTCCTGTATATTGATTCTCGCTGTGTCACGGTGAATTGATTCCTGAATATCGATCCTGGCTGTGTCACGGTGAATTGATTCCTGAATATTGATCCCGGCTGTGTCACGGTGAATTGATTCCTGAATATCGATCCTCGTTGTGTCACGGTGAATTGATTCCTGAATATTGATCCACACTGTGTTACGGTGAATTGATTCCTGAATATTGATCCTGGCTGCGTCACGGTGAATTGATTCCTGAATATTGATCCTCGCTGTGTCACGGTGAATTGATTCCTGAATATCGATCCTGGCTGCATCACGGTGAATTGATTCCTGAATATTGATCCACACTGTGTCACGGTGAATTGATTCCTGAATATTGATCCTGGCTGTGTTACAGTGAATTGATTCCTGTATATTGATTCTCGCTGTGTCACGGTGAATTGATTCCTGAATATCGATCCTGGCTGCGTCACGGTGAATTGATTCCTGAATATTGATCCTCACTGTGTCACGGTGAATTGATTCCTGTATATTGATCCTGGCCGTGTCATGGTGAATTGATTCCTGAATATTGATCCTGGCTGCGTCACGGTGAATTGATTCCTGAATATTGATCCTCGCTGTGTCACGGTGAATTGATTCCTGAATATTGATCCTCGCTGTGTCACGGTGAATTGATTCCTGAATATTGATCCACACTGTGTCACGGTGAATTGATTCCTGAATATTGATCTTCGCTGTGTCACAGTGAATTGTTTCCTGAATATTGATCCTCGCGGTGTCACGGTGAATTGATTCCTGAATATCGATCCTCGCTGTGTCACGGTGAATTGATTCCGGAATATTGATCCTCGCTGTGTCACGGTGAATTGCTTCCTGAATATTGATCCTCGCTGTGTCACGGTGAATTGATTCCTGAATATTGATCCTCGCTGTGTCACGGTGAATTGATTCCTGAATATTGATCCACACTGTGTCACGGTGAATTGATTCCTGATTATTGATCCTGGCTGTGTTACAGTGAATTGATTCCTGATTATTGATCCACACTGTGTCACGGTGAATTGATTCCTGAATATTGATCCTCGCTGTGTCAGAGTGAATTGATTCCTGAATATTGATCCTGGCTGCGTCACGATGAATTGATTCCTGAATATTGATCTTCGCTGTGTCACGGTGAATTGATTCCTGAATATTGATCCTCGCTGTGTCACGGTGAATTGATTCCTGAATATTGATCCACACTGTGTCACGGTGAATTGATTCCTGAATATTGATCCTGGCTGTGTCACGGTGAATTGATTCCTGAATATTGATCCTCGCTGTATCACGGTGAATTGATTCCTGAATATTGATGTTTGCTGTGTCACGGTGAATTGATTCCTGAATATTGATCCTCGCTGTGTCACGGTGAATTGATTCCTGAATATCAATCCTCGCTGTGTTACAGTGAATTGATTCCTGATTATTGATCCACTCTGTGTCACGGTGAATTGATTCCTGAATATTGATCTCGCTGTGTCACAGTGAATTGATTCCTGAATATTGATCCTCGCTGTGTTACGGTGAATTGATTCCTGATTATTGATCCTGGCTGTGTTACAGTGAATTGATCCCTGATTATTATTCCTGGCTGTGTCACGGTGAATTGATTCCTGAATATTGATCCGCACTGTGTCACGGTGAATTGATTCCTGAATATTGATCTTCGCTGTGTCACGGTGAATTGATTCCTGAATATCGATCCTCGCTGTGTCACGGTGAATTCATTCCGGAATATTGATCCTCGCTGTGTCACGGTGAATTGATTCCTGAATATTGATCCTCGCTCTGTCACGGTGAATTGATTCCTGAATATTGATCCTTGCTGCGCCACGGTGATTTGATTCCTGAATACTGATTCTCGCTGTGTCACGGTGAATTAATTCCTGAATACTGATCCTGGCTGTGTCACAGTGAATTGATTCCTGAATATTGATCCTGGCCGTGTCACGGTGAATTGATTCCTGACTATTGATCCTCGCCGTGTCACGGTGAATTGATTCCTGAATTATGATCCTCGCTGTGTCACGGTGAATTGATTCCTGAATATTGATCCTGGCTGTGTCACGGTGAATTGATTCCTGAATATTGATCCTCGCTGTGTCACGGTGAATTGATTCCTGAATATTGATCCTAGCTGTGACAGAGTGAATTGATTCCTGAATATTGATCCTGGCTGTGTCACGGTGAATTGATTCCTGAATATTGATCCTCGCTGTGTTACGGTGAATTGATTCCTGAATATTGATCCTCGCTGTGTCACGGTGAATTGATTCCTGAATATTGATCCTGGCTGCGTCACGGTGAATTGATTCCTGAATATTGATCCTCGCTGTGTCACGGTGAATTGATTCCTGAATATCGATCCTGGCTGCGTCACGGTGAATTGATTCCTGAATATTGATCCACACTGTGTCACGGTGAATTGCTTCCTGAATATTGATCCTCGCTGTGTCACGGTGAATTGATTCCTGAATATTGATCCACACTGTGTCACGGTGAATTGATTCCTGATTATTGATCCTGGCTGTGTTACAGTGAATTGATTCCTGATTATTGATCCACACTGTGTCACGGTGAATTGATTCCTGAATATTGATCCTCGCTGTGTCAGAGTGAATTGATTCCTGAATATTGATCCTGGCTGCGTCACGATGAATTGATTCTTGAATATTGATCTTCGCTGTGTCACGGTGAATTGATTCCTGAATATCGATCCTCGCTGTGTCACGGTGAATTGATTCCTGAATATTGATCCACACTGTGTCACGGTGAATTGATTCCTGAATATTGATCCTGGCTGTGTCACGGTGAATTGATTCCTGAATATTGATGTTTGCTGTGTCACGGTGAATTGATTCCTGAATATTGATCCTCGCTGTGTCACGGTGAATTGATTCCTGATTATTGATCCTGGCTGTGTCACGGTGAATTGATTCCTGAATATTGATCCACACTGTGTCACGGTGAATTGATTCCTGAATATTGATCTTCGCTGTGTCACAGTGAATTGTTTCCTGAATATTGATCCTCGCGGTGTCACGGTGAATTGATTCCTGAATATCGAATCTCGCTGTGTCACGGTGAATTGATTCCTGAATATCGATCCTCGCTGTGTCACGGTGAATTGATTCCTGAATATTGATCCTCGCTGTGTCACGGTGAATTGATTCCTGAATATTGATCCTCGCTGTGTCACGGTGAATTGATTCCTGAATATTGATCCACACTGTGTCACGGTGAATTGATTCCTGAATCTTGATCCTGGCTGTGTTACAGTGAATTGATTCCTGATTATTGATCCTGGCTGTGTTACAGTGAATTGATTCCTGATTATTATTCCTGGCTGTGTCACAGTGAATTGATTCCTGAATATTGATCCTCGCTGTGTTACGGTGAATTGATTCCTGATTATTGATCCTGGCTGTGTTACAGTGAATTGATTCCTGATTATTATTCCTGGCTGTGTCACGGTGAATTGATTCCTGAATATTGATCCGCACTGTGTCACGGTGAATTGATTCCTGAATATTGATCTTCGCTGTGTCACAGTGAATTGTTTCCTGAATATTGATCCTCGCGGTGTCACGGTGAATTGATTCCTGAATATCGATCCTCGCTGTGTCACGGTGAATTCATTCCGGAATATTGATCCTCGCTGTGTCACGGTGAATTGATTCCTGAATATTGATCCTCGCTGTGTCACGGTGAATTGATTCCTGAATATTGATCCTTGCTGCGCCACGGTGATTTGATTCCTGAATACTGATCCTCGCTGTGTCACGGTGAATTAATTCCTGAATATTGATCCTGGCTGTGTCACAGTGAATTGATTCCTGAATATTGATCCTGGCCGTGTCACGGTGAATTGATTCCTGACTATTGATCCTCGCCGTGTCACGGTGAATTGATTCCTGAATTATGATCCTCGCTGTGTCACGGTGAATTGATTCCTGAATATTGATCCTGACTGTGTCACGGTGAATTGATTCCTGAATATTGATCCTCGCTGTGTCACGGTGAATTGATTCCTGAATATTGATCCTAGCTGTGACAGAGTGAATTGATTCCTGAATATTGATCCTGGCTGTGTCACGGTGAATTGATTCCTGAATATTGATCCTCGCTGTGTTACGGTGAATTGATTCCTGAATATTGATCCTGGCTGCGTCACGGTGAATTGATTCCTGAATATTGATCCTCGCTGTGTCACGGTGAATTGATTCCTGAATATCGATCCTGGCTGCATCACGGTGAATTGATTCCTGAATATTGATCCACACTGTGTCACGGTGAATTGATTCCTGAATATTGATCCTGGCTGTGTTACAGTGAATTGATTCCTGTATATTGATTCTCGCTGTGTCACGGTGAATTGATTCCTGAATATCGATCCTGGCTGTGTCACGGTGAATTGATTCCTGAATATTGATCCCGGCTGTGTCACGGTGAATTCATTCCTGAATATTGATCCTCACTGTGTCACGGTGAATTGATTCCTGTATATTGATCCTGGCCGTGTCATGGTGAATTGATTCCTGAATATTGATCCTGGCTGCGTCACGGTGAATTGATTCCTGAATATTGATCCACACTGTGTCACGGTGAATTGCTTCCTGAATATTGATCCTCGCTGTGTCACGGTGAATTGATTCCTGAATATTGATCCTCGCTGTGTCACGGTGAATTGATTCCTGAATATTGATCCACACTGTGTCACGGTGAATTGATTCCTGATTATTGATCCTGGCTGTGTTACAGTGAATTGATTCCTGATTATTGATCCACACTGTGTCACGGTGAATTGATTCCTGAATATTGATCCTGGCTGTGTCACGGTGAATTGATTCCTGAATATTGATCCTCGCTGTATCACGGTGAATTGATTCCTGAATATTGATGTTTGCTGTGTCACGGTGAATTGATTCCTGAATATCAATCCTCGCTGTGTTACAGTGAATTGATTCCTGATTATTGATCCACTCTGTGTCACGGTGAATTGATTCCTGAATATTGATCTCGCTGTGTCACAGTGAATTGATTCCTGAATATTGATCCTCGCTGTGTTACGGTGAATTGATTCCTGATTATTGATCCTGGCTGTGTTACAGTGAATTGATCCCTGATTATTATTCCTGGCTGTGTCACGGTGAATTGATTCCTGAATATTGATCTTCGCTGTGTCACGGTGAATTGATTCCTGAATATCGATCCTCGCTGTGTCACGGTGAATTCATTCCGGAATATTGATCCTCGTTGTGTCACGGTGAATTGATTCCTGAATATTGATCCTCGCTCTGTCACGGTGAATTGATTCCTGAATATTGATCCTTGCTGCGCCACGGTGATTTGATTCCTGAATACTGATTCTCGCTGTGTCACGGTGAATTAATTCCTGAATATTGATCCTGGCTGTGTCACAGTGAATTGATTCCTGAATATTGATCCTGGCCGTGTCACGGTGAATTGATTCCTGACTATTGATCCTCGCCGTGTCACGGTGAATTGATTCCTGAATTATGATCCTCGCTGTGTCACGGTGAATTGATTCCTGAATATTGATCCTCGCTGTGTCACGGTGAATTGATTCCTGAATATTGATCCTCGCTGTGTCACGGTGAATTGATTCCTGAATATTGATCCTAGCTGTGACAGAGTGAATTGATTCCTGAATATTGACCCTGGCTGTGTCACGGTGAATTGATTCCTGAATATTGATCCTCGCTGTGTTACGGTGAATTGATTCCTGAATATTGATCCTCGCTGTGTCACGGTGAATTGATTCCTGAATATTGATCCTGGCTGCGTCACGGTGAATTGATTCCTGAATATTGATCCTCGCTGTGTCACGGTGAATTGATTCCTGAATATCGATCCTGGCTGCGTCACGGTGAATTGATTCCTGAATATTGATCCACACTGTGTCACGGTGAATTGATTCCTGAATATTGATCCTGGCTGTGTTACAGTGAATTGATTCCTGTATATTGATCCTCGCTGTGTCACGGTGAATTGATTCCTGAATATCGATCCTGGCTGTGTCACGGTGAATTGATTCCTGAATATTGATCCACACTGTGTCACGGTGAATTGATTCCTGAATATTGATCTTCGCTGTGTCACAGTGAATTGTTTCCTGAATATTGATCCTCGCGGTGTCACGGTGAATTGATTCCGGAATATTGATCCTCGCTGTGTCACGGTGAATTGCTTCCTGAATATTGATCCTCGCTGTGTCACGGTGAATTGATTCCTGAATATTGATCCTCGCTGTGTCACGGTGAATTGATTCCTGAATATCGATCCTGGCTGCGTCACGGTGAATTGATTCCTGAATATTGATCCACACTGTGTCACGGTGAATTGATTCCTGAATATTGATCCTGGCTGTGTTACAGTGAATTGATTCCTGTATATTGATCCTCGCTGTGTCACGGTGAATTGATTCCTGAATATCGATCCTGGCTGTGTCACGGTGAATTGATTCCTGAATATTGATCCACACTGTGTCACGGTGAATTGATTCCTGAATATTGATCTTCGCTGTGTCACAGTGAATTGTTTCCTGAATATTGATCCTCGCGGTGTCACGGTGAATTGATTCCTGAATATCGATCCTCGCTGTGTCACGGTGAATTGATTCCGGAATATTGATCCTCGCTGTGTCACGGTGAATTGCTTCCTGAATATTGATCCTCGCTGTGTCACGGTGAATTGATTCCTGAATATTGATCCTCGCTGTGTCACGGTGAATTGATTCCTGAATATTGATCCACACTGTGTCACGGTGAATTGATTCCTGATTATTGATCCTGGCTGTGTTACAGTGAATTGATTCCTGATTATTGATCCACACTGTGTCACGGTGAATTGATTCCTGAATATTGATCCTCGCTGTGTCAGAGTGAATTGATTCCTGAATATTGATCCTGGCTGCGTCACGATGAATTGATTCCTGAATATTGATCTTCGCTGTGTCACGGTGAATTGATTCCTGAATATTGATCCTCGCTGTGTCACGGTGAATTGATTCCTGAATATTGATCCACACTGTGTCACGGTGAATTGATTCCTGAATATTGATCCTGGCTGTGTCACGGTGAATTGATTCCTGAATATTGATCCTCGCTGTATCACGGTGAATTGATTCCTGAATATTGATGTTTGCTGTGTCACAGTGAATTGATTCCTGAATATTGATCCTCGCTGTGTCACGGTGAATTGATTCCTGAATATCAATCCTCGCTGTGTTACAGTGAATTGATTCCTGATTATTGATCCTGGCTGTGTCACAGTGAATTGATTCCTGAATATTGATCCACACTGTGTCACGGTGAATTGATTCCTGAATATTGATCTTCGCTGTGTCACAGTGAATTGTTTCCTGAATATTGATCCTCGCGGTGTCACGGTGAATTGATTCCTGAATATCGATCCTCGCTGTGTCACGGTGAATTGATTCCTGAATATCGATCCTCGCTGTGTCACGGTGAATTGATTCCTGAATATCGATCCTCGCTGTGTCACGGTGAATTGATTCCTGAATATTGATCCTCGCTGTGTCACGGTGAATTGATTCCTGAATATTGATCCACACTGTGTCACGGTGAATTGATTCCTGAATATTGATCCTGGCTGTGTTACAGTGAATTGATTCCTGAATATTGATCCTGGCTGTGTCACAGTGAATTGATTCCTGAATATTGATCCTGGCCGTGTCACGGTGAATTGATTCCTGACTATTGATCCTCGCCGTGTCACGGTGAATTGATTCCTGAATTATGATCCTCGCTGTGTCACGGTGAATTGATTCCTGAATATTGATCCTCGCTGTGTCACGGTGAATTGATTCCTGAATATTGATCCTCGCTGTGTCACGGTGAATTGATTCCTGAATATTGATCCTAGCTGTGACAGAGTGAATTGATTCCTGAATATTGACCCTGGCTGTGTCACGGTGAATTGATTCCTGAATATTGATCCTCGCTGTGTTACGGTGAATTGATTCCTGAATATTGATCCTCGCTGTGTCACGGTGAATTGATTCCTGAATATTGATCCTGGCTGCGTCACGGTGAATTGATTCCTGAATATTGATCCTCGCTGTGTCACGGTGAATTGATTCCTGAATATCGATCCTGGCTGCGTCACGGTGAATTGATTCCTGAATATTGATCCACACTGTGTCACGGTGAATTGATTCCTGAATATTGATCCTGGCTGTGTTACAGTGAATTGATTCCTGTATATTGATCCTCGCTGTGTCACGGTGAATTGATTCCTGAATATCGATCCTGGCTGTGTCACGGTGAATTGATTCCTGAATATTGATCCACACTGTGTCACGGTGAATTGATTCCTGAATATTGATCTTCGCTGTGTCACAGTGAATTGTTTCCTGAATATTGATCCTCGCGGTGTCACGGTGAATTGATTCCGGAATATTGATCCTCGCTGTGTCACGGTGAATTGCTTCCTGAATATTGATCCTCGCTGTGTCACGGTGAATTGATTCCTGAATATTGATCCTCGCTGTGTCACGGTGAATTGATTCCTGAATATCGATCCTGGCTGCGTCACGGTGAATTGATTCCTGAATATTGATCCACACTGTGTCACGGTGAATTGATTCCTGAATATTGATCCTGGCTGTGTTACAGTGAATTGATTCCTGTATATTGATCCTCGCTGTGTCACGGTGAATTGATTCCTGAATATCGATCCTGGCTGTGTCACGGTGAATTGATTCCTGAATATTGATCCACACTGTGTCACGGTGAATTGATTCCTGAATATTGATCTTCGCTGTGTCACAGTGAATTGTTTCCTGAATATTGATCCTCGCGGTGTCACGGTGAATTGATTCCTGAATATCGATCCTCGCTGTGTCACGGTGAATTGATTCCGGAATATTGATCCTCGCTGTGTCACGGTGAATTGCTTCCTGAATATTGATCCTCGCTGTGTCACGGTGAATTGATTCCTGAATATTGATCCTCGCTGTGTCACGGTGAATTGATTCCTGAATATTGATCCACACTGTGTCACGGTGAATTGATTCCTGATTATTGATCCTGGCTGTGTTACAGTGAATTGATTCCTGATTATTGATCCACACTGTGTCACGGTGAATTGATTCCTGAATATTGATCCTCGCTGTGTCAGAGTGAATTGATTCCTGAATATTGATCCTGGCTGCGTCACGATGAATTGATTCCTGAATATTGATCTTCGCTGTGTCACGGTGAATTGATTCCTGAATATTGATCCTCGCTGTGTCACGGTGAATTGATTCCTGAATATTGATCCACACTGTGTCACGGTGAATTGATTCCTGAATATTGATCCTGGCTGTGTCACGGTGAATTGATTCCTGAATATTGATCCTCGCTGTATCACGGTGAATTGATTCCTGAATATTGATGTTTGCTGTGTCACGGTGAATTGATTCCTGAATATTGATCCTCGCTGTGTCACGGTGAATTGATTCCTGAATATCAATCCTCGCTGTGTTACAGTGAATTGATTCCTGATTATTGATCCTGGCTGTGTCACAGTGAATTGATTCCTGAATATTGATCCACACTGTGTCACGGTGAATTGATTCCTGAATATTGATCTTCGCTGTGTCACAGTGAATTGTTTCCTGAATATTGATCCTCGCGGTGTCACGGTGAATTGATTCCTGAATATCGATCCTCGCTGTGTCACGGTGAATTGATTCCTGAATATCGATCCTCGCTGTGTCACGGTGAATTGATTCCTGAATATTGATCCTCGCTGTGTCACGGTGAATTGATTCCTGAATATTGATCCTCGCTGTGTCACGGTGAATTGATTCCTGAATATTGATCCACACTGTGTCACGGTGAATTGATTCCTGAATATTGATCCTGGCTGTGTTACAGTGAATTGATTCCTGATTATTGATCCTGGCTGTGTTACAGTGAATTGATTCCTGATTATTATTCCTGGCTGTGTCACAGTGAATTGATTCCTGAATATTGATCCTCGCTGTGTTACGGTGAATTGATTCCTGATTATTGATCCTGGCTGTGTTACAGTGAATTGATTCCTGATTATTATTCCTGGCTGTGTCACGGTGAATTGGTTCCTGAATATTGATCCGCACTGTGTCACGGTGAATTGATTCCTGAATATTGATCTTCGCTGTGTCACAGTGAATTGTTTCCTGAATATTGATCCTCGCGGTGTCACGGTGAATTGATTCCTGAATATCGATCCTCGCTGTGTCACGGTGAATTCATTCCGGAATATTGATCCTCGCTGTGTCACGGTGAATTGATTCCTGAATATTGATCCTCGCTGTGTCACGGTGAATTGATTCCTGAATATTGATCCTTGCTGCGCCACGGTGATTTGATTCCTGAATACTGATCCTCGCTGTGTCACGGTGAATTAATTCCTGAATATTGATCCTGGCTGTGTCACAGTGAATTGATTCCTGAATATTGATCCTGGCCGTGTCACGGTGAATTGATTCCTGACTATTGATCCTCGCCGTGTCACGGTGAATTGATTCCTGAATTATGATCCTCGCTGTGTCACGGTTAATTGATTCCTGAATATTGATCCTGGCTGTGTCACGGTGAATTGATTCCTGAATATTGATCCTCGCTGTGTCACGGTGAATTGATTCCTGAATATTGATCCTAGCTGTGACAGAGTGAATTGATTCCTGAATATTGATCCTGGCTGTGTCACGGTGAATTGATTCCTGAATATTGATCCTCGCTGTGTTACGGTGAATTGATTCCTGAATATTGATCCTGGCTGCGTCACGGTGAATTGATTCCTGAATATTGATCCTCGCTGTATCACGGTGAATTGATTCCTGAATATCGATCCTGGCTGCATCACGGTGAATTGATTCCTGAATACTGATCCTGGCTGTGTTACAGTGAATTGATTCCTGTATATTGATTCTCGCTGTGTCACGGTGAATTGATTCCTGAATATCGATCCTGGCTGTGTCACGGTGAATTGATTCCTGAATATTGATCCCGGCTGTGTCACGGTGAATTGATTCCTGAATATTGATCCTCACTGTGTCACGGTGAATTGATTCCTGTATATTGATCCTGGCCGTGTCACGGTGAATTGATTCCTGAATATTGATTCTCGCTGTGTCACGGTGAATTGATTCCTGAATATTGATCTTTGCTGTGTCACGGTGAATTGATTCCTGAATTATGATCCTCGCTGTGTCACGGTGAATTGATTCCTGAATATTGATCCTCGCTGTGTCACGGTGAATTGATTCCTGAATATTGATCCTCGCTGTGTCACGGTGAATTGATTCCTGAATATTGATCCTAGCTGTGACAGAGTGAATTGATTCCTGAATATTGACCCTGGCTGTGTCACGGTGAATTGATTCCTGAATATTGATCCTCGCTGTGTTACGGTGAATTGATTCCTGAATATTGATCCTCGCTGTGTCATGGTGAATTGATTCCTGAATATTGATCCTGGCTGCGTCACGGTGAATTGATTCCTGAATATTGATCCTCGCTGTGTCACGGTGAATTGATTCCTGAATATCGATCCTGGCTGCGTCACGGTGAATTGATTCCTGAATATTGATCCACACTGTGTCACGGTGAATTGATTCCTGAATATTGATCCTGGCTGTGTTACAGTGAATTGATTCCTGTATATTGATCCTCGCTGTGTCACGGTGAATTGATTCCTGAATATCGATCCTGGCTGTGTCACGGTGAATTGATTCCTGAATATTGATCCACACTGTGTCACGGTGAATTGATTCCTGAATATTGATCTTCGCTGTGTCACAGTGAATTGTTTCCTGAATATTGATCCTCGCGGTGTCACGGTGAATTGATTCCTGAATATCGATCCTCGCTGTGTCACGGTGAATTGATTCCGGAATATTGATCCTCGCTGTGTCACGGTGAATTGCTTCCTGAATATTGATCCTCGCTGTGTCACGGTGAATTGATTCCTGAATATTGATCCTCGCTGTGTCACGGTGAATTGATTCCTGAATATCGATCCTGGCTGCGTCACGGTGAATTGATTCCTGAATATTGATCCACACTGTGTCACGGTGAATTGATTCCTGAATATTGATCCTGGCTGTGTTACAGTGAATTGATTCCTGTATATTGATCCTCGCTGTGTCACGGTGAATTGATTCCTGAATATCGATCCTGGCTGTGTCACGGTGAATTGATTCCTGAATATTGATCCACACTGTGTCACGGTGAATTGATTCCTGAATATTGATCTTCGCTGTGTCACAGTGAATTGTTTCCTGAATATTGATCCTCGCGGTGTCACGGTGAATTGATTCCTGAATATCGATCCTCGCTGTGTCACGGTGAATTGATTCCGGAATATTGATCCTCGCTGTGTCACGGTGAATTGCTTCCTGAATATTGATCCTCGCTGTGTCACGGTGAATTGATTCCTGAATATTGATCCTCGCTGTGTCACGGTGAATTGATTCCTGAATATTGATCCACACTGTGTCACGGTGAATTGATTCCTGATTATTGATCCTGGCTGTGTTACAGTGAATTGATTCCTGATTATTGATCCACACTGTGTCACGGTGAATTGATTCCTGAATATTGATCCTCGCTGTGTCAGAGTGAATTGATTCCTGAATATTGATCCTGGCTGCGTCACGATGAATTGATTCCTGAATATTGATCTTCGCTGTGTCACGGTGAATTGATTCCTGAATATTGATCCTCGCTGTGTCACGGTGAATTGATTCCTGAATATTGATCCACACTGTGTCACGGTGAATTGATTCCTGAATATTGATCCTGGCTGTGTCACGGTGAATTGATTCCTGAATATTGATCCTCGCTGTATCACGGTGAATTGATTCCTGAATATTGATGTTTGCTGTGTCACGGTGAATTGATTCCTGAATATTGTTCCTCGCTGTGTCACGGTGAATTGATTCCTGAATATCAATCCTCGCTGTGTTACAGTGAATTGATTCCTGATTATTGATCCTGGCTGTGTCACAGTGAATTGATTCCTGAATATTGATCCACACTGTGTCACGGTGAATTGATTCCTGAATATTGATCTTCGCTGTGTCACAGTGAATTGTTTCCTGAATATTGATCCTCGCGGTGTCACGGTGAATTGATTCCTGAATATCGATCCTCGCTGTGTCACGGTGAATTGATTCCTGAATATCGATCCTCGCTGTGTCACGGTGAATTGATTCCTGAATATTGATCCTCGCTGTGTCACGGTGAATTGATTCCTGAATATTGATCCTCGCTGTGTCACGGTGAATTGATTCCTGAATATTGATCCACACTGTGTCACGGTGAATTGATTCCTGAATATTGATCCTGGCTGTGTTACAGTGAATTGATTCCTGATTATTGATCCTGGCTGTGTTACAGTGAATTGATTCCTGATTATTATTCCTGGCTGTGTCACAGTGAATTGATTCCTGAATATTGATCCTCGCTGTGTTACGGTGAATTGATTCCTGATTATTGATCCTGGCTGTGTTACAGTGAATTGATTCCTGATTATTATTCCTGGCTGTGTCACGGTGAATTGGTTCCTGAATATTGATCCGCACTGTGTCACGGTGAATTGATTCCTGAATATTGATCTTCGCTGTGTCACAGTGAATTGTTTCCTGAATATTGATCCTCGCGGTGTCACGGTGAATTGATTCCTGAATATCGATCCTCGCTGTGTCACGGTGAATTCATTCCGGAATATTGATCCTCGCTGTGTCACGGTGAATTGATTCCTGAATATTGATCCTCGCTGTGTCACGGTGAATTGATTCCTGAATATTGATCCTTGCTGCGCCACGGTGATTTGATTCCTGAATACTGATCCTCGCTGTGTCACGGTGAATTAATTCCTGAATATTGATCCTGGCTGTGTCACAGTGAATTGATTCCTGAATATTGATCCTGGCCGTGTCACGGTGAATTGATTCCTGACTATTGATCCTCGCCGTGTCACGGTGAATTGATTCCTGAATTATGATCCTCGCTGTGTCACGGTTAATTGATTCCTGAATATTGATCCTGGCTGTGTCACGGTGAATTGATTCCTGAATATTGATCCTCGCTGTGTCACGGTGAATTGATTCCTGAATATTGATCCTAGCTGTGACAGAGTGAATTGATTCCTGAATATTGATCCTGGCTGTGTCACGGTGAATTGATTCCTGAATATTGATCCTCGCTGTGTTACGGTGAATTGATTCCTGAATATTGATCCTGGCTGCGTCACGGTGAATTGATTCCTGAATATTGATCCTCGCTGTGTCACGGTGAATTGATTCCTGAATATCGATCCTGGCTGCATCACGGTGAATTGATTCCTGAATACTGATCCTGGCTGTGTTACAGTGAATTGATTCCTGTATATTGATTCTCGCTGTGTCACGGTGAATTGATTCCTGAATATCGATCCTGGCTGTGTCACGGTGAATTGATTCCTGAATATTGATCCCGGCTGTGTCACGGTGAATTGATTCCTGAATATTGATCCTCACTGTGTCACGGTGAATTGATTCCTGTATATTGATCCTGGCTGTGTCACGGTGAATTGATTCCTGAATATTGATCCTGGCTGCGTCACGGTGAATTGATTCCTGTATATTGATCCTGGCCGTGTCACGGTGAATTGATTCCTGAATATTGATTCTCGCTGTGTCACGGTGAATTGATTCCTGAATATTGATCTTTGCTGTGTCACGGTGAATTGATTCCTGAATATCGATCCTGGCTGTGTCACGGTGAATTGATTCCTGAATATTGATCCCGGCTGTGTCACGGTGAATTGATTCCTGAATATTGATCCTCGCTGTGTCACGGTGAATTGATTCCTGAATATTGATCCTCGCTGTGTCACGGTGAATTGATTCCTGAATATTGATCCACACTGTGTCACGGTGAATTGATTCCTGAATATCGATCCTCGCTGTGTCACGGTGAATTGATTCCTGAATATTGATCCTGGCTGTGTCACGGTGAATTGATTCCTGAATATTGATCCTGGCTGTGTCACGGTGAATTGATTCCGGAATATTTATCCACACTGTGTCACGGTGAATTGATTCCTGAATATTGATCCTGGCTGTGTCACGGTGAATTGATTCCTGAATATCGATCCTCGTTGTGTCACGGTGAATTGATTCCTGAATATTGATCCTGGCTGCGTCACGGTGAATTCATTCCCGAATATTGATCCCGGCCGTGTCACGGTGAATTGATTCCTGAATTGACTCCCTGTCCACGTGCGCTCCACATTTACATGAGATAAGTTTTCATCTACTTTAAATTTCCCTTCCCATCGGGCCACTGGTCTTCGCTGTCGTTATTCCCACACCAACTGCCATCGGAAAAATAAAAATTCCTGTTTGAAAAATTGCCCCTTCAGTCCCTTTTAAATTTCCTGGGACTTTTTTTCCCTGGAGCATCGGTGGCTGAGAGGTGACCTTATGTAGAATTTATAAACTCACGAGGGGCGTGGGTAGGGTGAATAGCACAGGTATTTTCTCCAGGGTAGAGGAGTTCAAAACCGAAGGGAATAATTTTAGACTGAGAGGAGAAAGGTTTAAAAGGGACCTGAGGGGCAACCTTTTTCACACAGCTTGCATGAACTGCGAGAGGTAAGTGCAGGTGCTGTTACACCATTTAAAAGACATTTAGACAGATGCACGAATGGGAACAATTTGGATGGATACAAGTCAGGTGCAGGCAAATGGGACAAATTTTGTTTGGGAATTCTGTTTGGCATGGACGAGTTGGACCGTAGGGTCTGTTTCTGTGCTGTATGACTCAGAAATTCCTTGACCTCTTTCGTTTTAAATTGACTGTCAGCTTATTCTGTAACTGTGTCCTCGAGGTCAAGACTCCCCCAATGGTGGGTTTAAACATCTTCTCAATATCTTCCCCGTTGAGCCACCTCAGCATTCTCAATGTTTTAGTAAGAGTCTAAATTCTCGTGAATGAACGTCTAATCTGTTTAGCTGTGCTTGATAGATCAGCCCAGGATTCCTTCAGCTGATCCTGGGATAAAGGCCTTGATCCCAGGAATCTGATTAAGGAGTCTCATTTGAACCACCTGCAATCCTTTTTTAAATGGATGGGGCTGGTGGCTAAACCAAAACTGTGTGCACGGTCACGCGCAGCCTCACCCGACACCCAGTGCAACACCAGTCAGGTACAACTTTCCGTCTTATTCCGCAATTTGTAGTTGACATAGAATCACAGTGGGAAGGGTAAAGTGTGGAGGGATGGGAGAGGGCTTTCTGTGGGACAATGAACTATTTCTAAGCTGCAATTTCAAGGGGAGTTGTATCACGATAATGCGCCTCGCACATCCCTCCCACGTATCAGTTACAGCGAAAAGCCGTTCAGATGAAATCTTTTGTAGTGGTTGCCAGTTAAATCTGAAACGTTTAGCTTGTTTGTTTCGAAGATTGAGAGGGGATCCGATTGAGACGTATAAGATTATGAAAGGATTGGACACTCTGGCAGCAGGAAACATGTTTCCGCTGATGGGTGAGTGCCGAACCAGAGGACACAGCTTAAAAATACGGGTTAGACCATTTAGGACAGAGATGAGGAGAAACTTCTTCACCCAGAGAGTGGTGGCTGTGTGGAATGCTCTGCCCCAGAGGGCAGTGGAGGCCCAGTCTCTGGATTCATTTAAGAAAGAGTTGAATAGAGCTCTCAAAGATAGTGGAATCAAGTGTTATGGAGATAAGGCAGGAACAGGATACTGATTAGGAATGATCAGCCATGATTATAATGAATGGTGGTGCAGGCTCGAGGGGCCGAATGGCCTACTCCTGCACCTATTGTCTATTGTCTGGTGTCCCCATTGTATGCTTGCCATACCGTGCTGTTTAGATGTTGCGTGCAGGGAGAAATGGCAGCAGAAATGCAATTAAATTTTTTTTGTGTGTGTGTGTGTATTGAATACCAGATGCCAGCATGAAAATGAAGCCATGTGGTTGACTCAAAGCCCAGGAGGGCTGTGTCCCAAGTGACAAGCAGTGAGGCTCTGCAAAGCTCATTTCTGATCCTTTCTCGATGCTCATCCAGAACACCCCAGTTTAACTGGTTCACACCCCTGCCGAACTGACTTCCCCTGCCTGTCCTTTGCGTCATTTTATTTGCAAGCGTCTCTCCGACCTCCTTGCTTGGTTGTCACTGTGAAACCAAAGCGCAGACAGGTATAATGAATGAATACAGATTTTTCTTTCATAAATTATTTGTGAAATTTGAGTTTGGCACTGTTTTCCAGATGGTTAATATTTGCAATTGATGCACTCTCTGAAGTTACTCATTCGGTGTCCACGCTAGAAATGAAAGCATTGAAGATTTAAAATAGACATGATCTGAAAATGGGAACGTCTGAAATTAGTATGATTTGGAAATAACGTGATTTGAAATTGACATGATTTGGAAGTAGAGATGGAAATGTGTTGCTGGAAAAGCGCAGCAGGTCAGGCAGCATCTAGGGAACAGGAGAATCGACGTTTCGGGCATTAGCCTGATTCGGAAGTACCATGGCCTGAAGTTTGGGGCGACACATTGGCTCAGTGGTTAGTGCTCGTGCCTCCCCGTGCTGGGGAGCCATCTTCAATTCCTGCCTCGGTGTACAGTTTGCACGTTCTCCCCTTGTCTCTGTGGGTTTCTTCCGGGTCCTCCGGTTTGCTCAGACTTACCAAAGATGTGCAGGTTAGGGTGGGTTGGCCGTGGGAAATTGTCCCATAGTGCCCAGGGATGTGCAGGTTAGGGTGGGTTGGCCATGGGAAATTGTCCCATAGTGCCCAGGGATGTGCAGGTTAGGGTGGATTGGCCGTGGGAAATTGTCCCATAGTGCCCAGGGATGTGCAGGTTAGGGTGGATTGGCCGTGGGAAATTGTCCCATAGTGCCCAGGGATGTGCAGGTTAGGGTGGGTTGGCCGTGGGAAATTGTCCCATAGTGCCCAGGGATGTGCAGGTTAGGGTGGGTTGGCCATGGGAAATTGTCCCATAGTGCCCAGGGGTGTGCAGGTTAGGGTGGATTGGCCATGGGAAATTGTCCCATCGTGCCCAGGGATGTGCAGGTTAGGGTGGGTTGGCCGTGGGAAATTGTCCCATAGTGCCCAGGGATGTGCAGGTTAGGGTGGGTTGGCCATGGGAAATTGTCCCATAGTGCCCAGGGATGTGCAGGTTAGGGTGGGTTGGCTGTGGGAAATTGTCCCATAGTGTCCAGGGATGTGCAGGTTAAGGTGGATTGGCCATGGGGAATTGTCCCATAGTGCCCAGGGATGTGCAGGTTAGGGTGGGTTGGCCGTGGGAAATTGTCCCATAGTGCCCAGGGATGTGCAGGTTAGGGTGGGTTGGCCGTGGGGAAATTGTCCCATAGTGTCCAGGGATGTGCAGGTTAGGGTGGATTGGCCATGGGAAATTGTCCCATAGTGCCCAGGGATGTGCGGGTTAGGGTGGGTTGGCCGTGGGGAAATTGTCCCATAGTGCCCAGGGATGTGCAGGTTAGGGTGGGTTGGCCGTGGGGAATTGTCCCATAGTGTCCAGGGATGTGCAGGTTAGCCGTGGGAAATGCAGGGATAGGGTGGAGGGGTGAGCCTAGGTGGGATGCTCTTTGGCGAGCTGGTGTGGACCTGTGGGGCTGACTGGCCTGTTTCCACACTGTAGGGATTCCCTGAAACTGACTTGATCAGAAATGGACAAGATCTGAAACTGCCATCGTATGAAACAGGCAAGATTTGAAATTGGCAAGATTTGAAACAGCTATGACCCTAAAATCAAATAGATATGAAATTGACAAGATCTGAAATTGATTCGTCCGAAACAGTAACTTGTTGCGATTGGAAGGGTGGGAAGCTGGGCCGGAAATTCTTTTGTCTGAGGGTTTGCTTTGTGTGTTGCTGTTGCT